>NC_092125.1:221690181-221875181 GCF_043159975.1 Macaca nemestrina | reverse complement strand
CCCTCTACCTGGGCAGTCATTCCCACAGGTCAGGCAAGACCTGTTTTGTGCCAATAAAGGCAGGGATTTGGAGTCAAGCCTAGCCCTGCTGTGCCCCACTGCACACATCCGGTGTACCCACCCCGCACCCCACTCCACACAACTTCAGGACAAGAGGGGCACTTGGTCTAATCCAGAGATGGCAAAGGCCAGGTGATTGTGCTGAGGCTGGCCCCTGCCCACCCAGGGCACACCGGGCTGCGCCATCCTGCACCTTTTCCTGCAGAGCCCAGGCTCAGAGTCTTTCTCAACACAGAGCCCCAGGCAGCCACCGCCAAGTGGAGCTGCATACAGCGTGAACCCAGCCTGCCTCCCCTGAAATCCGACTTCTCATGTTACAGGTGAGGATGCTAAAGCCCAGAGAGGGGTAGGCACTGGCCCAAGGTCACACAGGAAGGGGGCTAGAATGGGGATTCCTGAGTCTTAGCTGGTCCCGCTTGCTGGGTTTAGAAACCAAGGGTCTTCTCCAGAAGGTCTGGGACTGATTCTGGGGTTGAGTCCTGGGAAGAGGCCACTCAGAACAGGGAGGTTTTAGTGAAGCAACGGGAGGAGGAGGCCTGGAGGTTCTCTTGGCTTGCTTCCCCAAATTGCCTGTGGCCCTCTTTGAGTACTGGGAGAGAGGGGGAGCTGCACCCCCAGGCCCTCCTCTTCTTTGGAAGGAGATGGGGACAAGAGCTGGTGTTTCTCGGTCCAGTACCCGCAGCCCACAGCATGGTATGGCCAGCTCAGCCTAAGACGTGGCCCCAGGCAAGGGGGGAGGACAGGTGGGAGGGCCAGATGAAGCAGGCAGTTGTAGGGCTGTGGCTAACACTAAACGCTGCTTCCTGTTCGTGATTTTAGGACATGAGTCATCAAGGGGCTGGCCCGGCACATTCAGGGCGCTGAGATAAGCAGGACAGAGGGACTAGAAAAGGTTACTTGCCCTGGCTGTGGGCCAGCCTTGGTAGGGAAGGAGTAGGGTTCCCGCTGTCCAAGCAACTCTGCAAGACAGATTCCCACTGGGACCCTGAGGCCAGGTCAGAAGGAGCTGGCTTTGTGGCTGGCTCTGAAAGCTCACTCCAAAAAGAATATTGCATGGAGACCTCCCCATGGTGGAAACAGCCCCTCCTAGCACAACCACAGCTCAGCCTTCCAAACCGCCCTGAGCCACACACAGCACCTGCTGCACCTCAACCCTCTGTACGGTTTCTCAGCAGGTGCCCCTCAGTCACCGAGCGGTCCATTAAAAAGCCAGATCATCAGGCCCTCAACAGACATGGATGTGGGGCCCAGAACTCTGCATGTTTCACAAGCCTTCCAGATGATTCTTATGCTGGTTAAAGCTGGAAAGCCACTCCTCCAAAAGATCCACTAGAATGCCCGGTACACAGTAGGTGTTCAATAACTGACAGACCGGCTGTCCTTGCACACGTGGCCTGCCCGTGGCCCTGCCTTCTTCCACCCTCGCTTGCAGGAGCCCAGTCATCCATCTACTGGGGTGGGAGATGGCAGGGGACCTCTGAGGGCTGTAGACTGAGCTGGGAAGTGAGGAGAGGCTCCAGGGGGCCCCCGGCCAAGAGTTCAGATTCTGCACATGCAGCCCCTGAGTTGGGGACCTGAGGACCACAGTCCCATCTCTGCTCGAAATCTGTGTTGTCAACAAGGAGCAAACGAGGACTTCTCTGCACTGTGGGACTGGGAGTCTACCAGGTGCATGACTTGGGAATCTGGGTTGGGTACGTAGGGCCTGGGAGTGATTGGGCTGGACTGGGTTCCTGAGCCTTGACCCGGACATCCATGTACCCATTCATTCATTCATTCGTTCACTCAAGTCTTCATTCCTTCATCACCTCCTGCATGCCCTTTGTCCTGTATTTGGTCCTTATTCACTTCAACTTTATCAAGCCCCTTCTGTTAGGTATCTCCTGGGCCAGAACATACAGGAGATGCACAAGAAGGGACTCAATTAAGGGAAATAGAGGGGACCAAGAGCAAGTCCCCCTACCCTCGGGTATCATACGGTCCAGCAGTGTGAGAGCTGCATGCTGAGAAGAGCCCCTTGCCTATGGAGAAGCCACCAAACCAGGTTTGAACCCACTGTACCCTGTACTCGCTGGATAAGCATACCATAAAGCTTGCCCCCCACCCGGTGCAAGACAAAGTGTGTAAGTCATCTTTCCATAACCGCTAGTATCACAATTACTAAGAGAGGCGAGGGCCATGTAAGCGACTAATACCGGAGTGAGTGTTATGCTAACAGTCTGTAGACATACCATGTTATCCTGCCCAGCTTGGTGGGGTGTGGTCAAGGGCGGTTTCACAAAGAGCGGGAGTGGGGCTGTGACTGGAAGGACAAGTAGGTGATCACCAAACAAACACAGAGGAAAAGGCACCCCAGGCAGAGGAACCTGCATGGACAAAGGCGTGGAGGTGGGAACTCAGGGTTGCCCCGGATGCCCAGGGAGTTAGCGTGTGGAGCTGGGGTTCGTGGTGGGGCTCTTCCTGGTGGGCCAGCTGGGCCAGGACATGAAGGCCTCCAGCATCTTGTGGACGAGGCTGAAATCAGTTCTAAAGGCCATGGGGAGCCATGGGCTAGGTTACTTCTCAACCTTGGCGTTCTGGATGTTTTGGGAGGGATGATTCTCTGTGATGAGGCTGTCCTGAGGGTTGTGGGATGTTCGGCAGAATCCTGGCCTCTACCTACAAGATGCCAGCAGCACCTTTCCCTGCCCCCTGCAGCTGTGACCACCCAAAATGTCTCCAGACATTGCCAAATGTACTGGGGTGGGAGAGGGGGTAAAATGACCTCTGGGTTGAGAAGCCCTGGGCTAGGAGAGTGGCATGAGTGGATTATGCTTTGCAGGGCTGGGTCTGACCACTCCATGGAGAGGCAGATTCAGGGACAGAGCCTGAAGGCCAGAGCCTCATTGGGAAGCCCCGAGCACCATGGGTGGGAGATAGAGCCAGGGCTGGGCTGTGGGGCAGAAGGAGAGAGTCCAGGCCCTCCACACTGCCTCTGCTATCACTGAGTTTTACCGGATTCCCCAGTGGCAGGTACAATATGGTGAGTGTCAAGATCAATCCCCCAGCAGGAAGAGAAAGTCCCGGACCACGTATGCAGGTCATGTGGAGAGACAAACTGACTCAGCCAGAACTGGCCATCGTCACCTCCAGCCGAAACAAGATGTGGAGTTGGAGAAGCCAAGAGAGAAGATTTTGGGGAAGGAGTCGCCATGGTGCTGAGTGCCCCCTGCTGCCCTTTGGAGAGGAGAGGGCACTTCCTCTTATCCTGCACCAAGCAGGAGGGGATGCAAGGGACCCAGCTGGGAGCTTCATATCCTAGGAGTTTAAGGACATAACACAGATGGGAGATTCTTGTTTATTTTGTCCACTGCTGAGTCCCCAACGCTCCAGGGCTGGCACACAGCAGGTGCTTAATAAAGGAGCCTGTGGCTGGAGGGGCCTGAGCTGGCATTGCTGGAGGGAGCCTGGGTACACGGAGAGTGAGCTGGGCTGCTATAGGTGCGCAGCGAAGGGCAAGGCAACCATGGACCCCCGCGAGGAGGCCAGTCTGGCCATCTCCATCCCACAGTGCTTCCTAGTAGGGGAGGCGGCCTCAGCAGGAGAAGCCAGGAGGACACCACCCTGTAGGAGCCGAAGGGGAGGTGGTGAATCGTGGCCAGCAGGAGGTGCAGGCATTTCTGGTGCTGGGGAGCTGTGGCCAGCAGAGTCAGTAAGAAGGTCTTCAAGAAACCTGCATAAGAACCCCAGAGAGAATGAGCTGGAAACTGTCCCCAAAGGCCCCAATGCCAGATGGGTAACAACTTTGGCTGCCATGGAACTGCACTTGGCAGAGTCCAGAGAGAAGTCACCTGCTCTTAAGCAGCCTGGGTCGGCCTGGAGAAGGGGAGAAGCCTCATGTTGCGTAGAGATTAGAACTTGAATTCGCTCTCAGGATGGGACCTAAGCCTGGGAGGATCCCTGCCTTCAGGAGGTGATGGTGCCATTCACTGGGATAGGGAAACTGGCAGGGGGAGCCGGTTGTTGGGTTGGGGGGGTGTGCGGAGAGTCTGTGGGACCCATTGGTCTTGAGGTGTGTGGGGGACAACTGGAGAGAACTATTGTCCCCTGCTTCCACCAGGTGACATCTCCCTCCTGCCTTCGGCTCTATTTTAGGGATCAAGTAGTCCTTGGAGCTGCTCCCAGGCAATTCTCTTAAGGGCCAGAAGAGCTCTGCATGCCTGTCCAGTGGCTGAGCCTCTCTGCAGAGTTAAGGCTGTGGGTCACACCAGCCACACCTTCAGCGTGGCCCATATCACAGAAACATGTGGAAACCAGGTGATTTCCCAGCCTCCTGGTTAGGAGGTGGGGTTTTCCATCCCCAAGGAGCCACTTCCCAGTTTCTCACTCAGCACCTAGAAGCACCATCCTTGCAGGCTCCGCTGTGGGGCTGGTGGCCCAGAGCAAGGGTCTCTGTATCTTCAGGCGGCCTGCAGTGAGGAAACTGGGAAGAGAATCGCCTCCTGCCACCCAGTCCACCCCCAACCCTTAGAAATGCCCTATGTGCTGGGGGCTAGGATCCCCGTAATCCAGGGCTGGAGGAATGTGCTCTGGCCCTGCAGGGCTGGACTTGTATTAGGGCTGGCACTCAAAGTGGGGATCGGGGGACAGATCACAGCTGGAATGGGTGCTCAGTCATGATGTAAATCCTGGGGAAGCCAGCTCTCCTGGGCCTGGCCTCAGCAGCCCCTCAGGGCCCCACAGCTTCCCAGGTGACTTTCTCTCCCAGCCTCTGTTCATCTGCCCACTGCCTGGGCAGCAGACTTGAACAGGGAAGTGCAGAGTCTTCTCACTGTCAGAAGGGCTGGATGCATGTTTACGGACAAATGAACACATGAAGAGTAGTAACAACAGCCAAGATTTATAAATGCCTATTGTTATATATGTAGATACTTAAGTATATATAAAGTACAGACTGCATTATGTATATTACATATCTTTAAATTTTTAGAATAGTCCCATGAGGTGAGTTCAGAGATCCAGATCCAGGTGATCTGGCTCTGGAGTCTAAACAAGCCAGGTGCAGTGGCTTACACCTATAATCCCAGCACCTTGGGAGGCCACAGGTGGGAAGATCACTTGAGGGTGGGAAGAGCACTTGAGCTCAGGAGTTCGAGACCAGCCTGGGCAACATGGCGAAACTCCGTCTGTACAAAAAAATCAGCTCAGCATGGTGGCCCGAGCCTGTAGTCCCAGCTACTCTGGAGGCTGAGGTGGGAGGATCGCTTGAGACCAGGAGTTGGAGGCTGCAGTGAGCTATGGGTGACAGAGTGAGACCTTGTCTCTAAAAAAACTAAAAAATAAGAATTAAATATACTTAAAATAGAGTCTAAATGAGCGAATGATCTAGAATTCTCTTGGTTCCCCTAAAGCAGGTGTCAGCTTTGGGGGATGTTGTTCCAAATTAGTGCCTCACCCTCACGGGACAGGGAAACCTGTGGGAGCTGGGAGGGCAGGTGGAGGCCGGGCAGGTGGAGATGGTGACTCGAAGAGGAGGGGACGATAGGAGGAGGTTGAAGGGTCACCGAGTGCTGGGAGTGACGCTGGAGGTATTGGCCCGGCGATGCTGGGGTGGTCGGGTCGGAGGCCCAGCAGAGGCTGGGGAGGGGCGTGGAGGAGGCGTGTCCAAGGCCGGCTGGCCCCGCCCTGCCCCGCCCCGCCGCTTGGCCTCTGGCCCGCTGCAGCGCGGGCTTTCGCTTTCAGTCGCCGCCGGCTGGCGAGCACAGCGGAGCCTGGGGAGAAGGCGCTGCGCTGCGAGGGCGCGAGGGCGCGAGGGCAGGGGGCAACCGGATCCCGCCCGCACCCATGGCGCCCGCCGCTGTCTGGGCCGCGCTGGCCGTTGGACTGGAGCTCTGGGCCGCGGGGCACGCTTTGCCCGCCCAGGTGGGTGACTCGCGCGGCCCACGGGGGACAGCCGCCACGCATGCCCACCCGACTGGTGCGCAGCCTTCGGGTGCCCGGGCCGCGCTCTCCTGGGGCGCTGTCACGGGCTGGGAGGCTGGAAGTCCGAGTCGCCGCCCCCCATCCGCGTCAGACACGCGCCGCACACCTCTAGGGACCCGCCGGGGACCCCGGGCCCGTACACGTGCGCTCGGGGCGCAACTCCGGCCCCCGAAACCCCTCTTACCCGCGTCGTGACAGGAGCGCACCCTGGTTCCTCCGCGAGCGCAGGCCAGGGCGTTTGGGGCTGAGCAGCGAGCCCTGGGCAGACCCCCGCTAGACCCGGGACCCCTTTTCCCTCACCCCGGTGACTGCCGCGACAGCCCTTCCCTCCCACGCGGTGGAGAAGGGGCTGTGCTGGGGCGCTGCCCCACTGCCCACGCCAGGCACCCTCTTCAGAAGACTTCCTCTTCCTCTGGGCGACGGTTTTCCGATTTCTTAGAAATACCAGGGTCCTGTGTCTGAAGAGCAGGGCCAGGTGTGTGTCAGGCCCACTGAGGGCACAACTGGAGGGCGAGCTGCCTGTCTGCTTCCTCCCGAGGCGTCTGGGGGCTACTGCAGAGTCTGCTTTCTGTGGCCTCTGGGGGCAGGGGAAGCGCGGGAGGTCGGGGTTGGTAATCGAGCAAGGCAAATGAAGTCTCCAGGGGCCGCAGGAAAATGGAAACAGCAGAAACCCCAGGGCTCCTATGAACATCACTCCCACAATAGCAACGGGCGTACAAGGGACTGTGTACCCTTTGCCTTTTTTTGACTGTCTCCTGGTTTGGTAACATAGGATTATCCCATTTTTTTGACTGTCTCCGTGGTTTGGTAAGATAAGATAACCCATTTTTTACAGAAGAAAACTGAGGCTCAGAGAACCTGTATTTCATGGAAGGGCCTGGGGGAACTCTTCCTCCAAAGGGGGTCTCTCCTGCCCTTGGCCCCTGTGCCCTGAGACTGCAGGGAAGGTGGGCGTTCATCCTTCCTCAGAGCCGCCCCTGATGGACACGTGGCCCATCTGCCCCCATCTGACATCTTGACCGAGGAGGAAGGTAGGAGGTGGCACTGGCTTCTGTGGGGACATAAGGTGACTCGTTGATCTGAGGCCAAAGAGTCCAGTTCTTGTGGGTGGAGATGGGGGCTGCCAGACTAGAATTGACTCACCCACAGTGGGTGTCAGGAGTGGGTCCTGGAGAACTGCCCCAGAGTAAGTCCTGGGTGGCCTTTGGGTCCGGAGAGTCCCCACTCTAGGGCCGAGTGTGAATGGGGATGACTGTGGTCCCCAGCTTGACTTTGGGATCATGCCATAGACTCTGGCCTCAGAGGGGGTCTTCCTGCCACTGAGCTTGGGCCTGCCTGGGTGAACTCTGGGGTCATGCAAGCCCCTGGATGGGAGAGGGCTGGCAGGCACAGGGCTCTTCAGGACACCAGGCTGCAGTCCTGGAGTAGCTGGAGCGGGTTCCCTCCCACTTCCTTCCCCTCCTGACCAGCTCCTGTAGCAGCTCAGATTCCCTCCTCCCTCATCCCTGCTCCCCACCACCCCACCCGGACTATTGCCACAGCCTTGTAGCTGGTCTCCAGGCCCTGCCCCCTCTCCCGCTGATCCGTGGCAGAGAGACCCTTCTCAAGCGTGAGGCACCTCTCCGTTTGCCTGGGGAGCCTCCTGTAGCTCCCAATGGTCGGGGCAGAAACTCCCCTGGAGATCCCAGGCCAGAGTAAGGTACCTGAGCTCTTCTTCCACCCCCAGCCTCTGTAGAACTGACGATGGTCATCGTGTGTGTCATTGTGCCAAAAGCAGTGTCTGTGCCGTCCGCTCTCCAAGGGACACTCCTTACCCCTATCCTTCAAGGCCTTCTGCAAATGCCATTCTCTCCGGGAAAGCCTTTCCTGCTTCTCAGTTGGATTTGATCTTCTCTTCGAACTCCCAGGCCCTTCTGTTCCGTTTGAGGACAGATTGCATTCTGCTTTTTAATCTAGCGTTTTACCCCCTAAGTGGATGGAAGGTGTCTTGAGGGCTGGAACTATGGGTTCCTCCTCCTTTGCATTAGTAGCATCACCATAGCTCCTGATTTCTGAACACGCACGAAGTACCAGGCACTGGGCTAGGTATTTTGTCACAAAATTTCACTGAAACCTCCCTTACAGCAACTCCCAAGAGGTGGGTGGTGCT
Organism: Macaca nemestrina; assembly: GCF_043159975.1. NCBI lineage: Eukaryota > Metazoa > Chordata > Mammalia > Primates > Cercopithecidae > Macaca > Macaca nemestrina. Next base: position 221,867,011 of record NC_092125.1, on the reverse strand, counting down.
GTTTGTTTTTAGAGATGTGGAAACTGAGGCGTTTCCCAGGATCACAGAGCTGGGGGCTGGGGAGCTGGGGGTAGGATTTGAATGCAGGTCTGCCTGATTCCAAAGCTCCTTTCACAGCACCCTCCCAGTGCCCGTATCTGCACCCCTGCTCCCAGCCAGGCCCTCATACACAGTGGGTTCTCAGGATGGAAGTCAACTGAGCTGCAGAAGGAGCTCCAGGAGACCTGAGCTAGCCGTGGATGCAGCTGACTCACTGCCGCAGGGCTTTTGCCCCGTTTAAAAGTCTTATCTGCCAGCTGGTATGGAAAAGATCATTCATTCACTTAGTCATTTATTCATTTGACAAAGAGATCGCAGTAAAGCTGGCAGTAGGTGAGTGCTTGGTGCCTCTGATGGGGACGAGCAGGGCCTGGGCTGTCTGGGGAGAAGGATAAGGGGTCTCTGCCTGATGGGCCTGGCCCACCTCCCCCCTGGAAGTCTTGGTGCTGAGGTGCTGCTGTTTGCCTCCTCATCACCCAGGGCCTGGGGCCAGTTCAGGTTAGGGGAGAGGTTGGGAGCTCCCAGGCTGGACCTCGGAGAGGAGTTGGGTGATCTGGGGTACCTGCTGGCCCTGGGGGCTCTTCCCTCCTTCCACCACGTCTCTGTCTATTTGTCCTCTGTCTGAAATCCCAGTGGGGAGCCTGTGTGTTGACTGAGGGTATAGTCTGTTGGTCAGGCACCTCTTTAGAGGCCAGTGGGTAGGTGGTCAGGCACCCTGAGGTGGGGCCATTTATTTATTCATTCCTCAAAAATTCATGGACACACCTACTCCAAGCCCAGCCCAGTGCCTGGCTCTGGGGACCTCAAGATCCAGCTCCAACCCTCTAGGAGCTGCACTACCAACAGGTCACAGACCTCACAGGCCTGGGCTCTGTCCCAACTGCCCTTATGACCTTGGCTGAGCTAGTAAGCCTATGTTCTCATCTGTGGATGTGGAAAGTGTTCCCTGCCTGGCCCTTGTCACAGAGCCATGGGTGTGAAAGGCTGAGAGCCTGCCAGTCATTCTTATGTCAGAGGTGACCCTGTCATCCTGGCGCCTGGCACAGTGGCTCCCCGTAGCACTGTCCCTCCCCAGGGCTGGGTGATGCTTTATGGCCCTTACTATGCAATGTTGCCTGGAGGAGTAGCCGGGACAGTTGTGCATGGGAAGGGGAAGAGTTTTGCCAGAGCCATGGCGTGTATGTTACACCCGACTCTACACCAACCTGCTTTTTTTTTGAGATGGAGTCTTGCTCTGTTGCTCAGGCTGGATTGCAGTGGCGACATCTCAGCTCACTGCAGCTTCCATCTGCTTCTTGAGTTCAAGTGATTCTCCTGCCTCAGCCTCCAGAGTAGCTGGAACTACAGGAGTGCACCACCATGCCCAACTAATTTATTTGTATTTTTTGTATTTTTAGTAGAGTCGAGGTGTCACCATGTTGCCCAGGATGGTCTTGAACCCCTGACCTCAAGTGATCCTCCCACCTCAGCCTCCCGAAGTGCTGGGATTACAAGCACGTGCCACTGTGCCTGGCCCATTCTCACTTCTTCTTCTTCTTTTTATTTATTTATTTTATTGAGACAGAGTCTTACTCCGTCGCCCAGACTGGAGTGCAGTGGCACAGTCTCTGCTCACTGCAACCTCCACCTCCTGGGTTCAAGTAATTTTCCCACCTCACCCATGTTCACACCCATGGCTCTGTGACAAGGGCCAGCCAGGGAACACCACATCCACAGATGAGAACGTAGGCTTACTAGCTCAGCCAAGGTCATAAGGGCATCCCAGCCTCCCAAGTAGCTGGGATTATAGGTGTGTGCAACCACACCTGGCTAATTTTTTTTTTTTTTTTAAAGTAGAGACAGGGTTTTGTCATGTTGGCCAGGCTGGTCTCGAACTCCTGAACTCAAGTGATCCACCTGCCTTGGCCTCCCAAAGTGCTGGGATTACAGGCGTGAGCCACCGTGCCTGGCCCCATTCTCGCTTTTGAGCCATGCTTTTCTGTCCTCAGATGTGCTGCGCACACACCTGCCCCAGGGCCTTTGCACTCGCTTCCCCACCTCACCTCCAATACTACTCCTGCTGATGTCCCTTGGTCTCCTTCCCTCACTTCCTTCTGCTGAAGTAGACAATCCTGCCTGTAAATGCTCCCTGCCAGGTGCTCTCTCTCCCCGACCTGCTTTGTGTTCCTGTATAATGCTCTTGACCTATTCTATTTCTTTCACTTTTATTATGTCCTCCCACAAGATTGTAAGTACCGTGAGGGCAGGGACTCATTCACCACTGTAGACTCTAGCCTAGAATAGGGTTTTTCAATCTCAGCGTCCTCGACATTTAATTCTTTGTTGCGGGGCTGTCCTGTGAGCTGTAGGATATTTAGCAGCATCCCTGGCCTCTACTTACCGGATGGCAGTAGCGCCACCCTCCCTTGTGACAAAAATGTCTCCAGATATTGCTAAGTGTCCTTTGGGGTTGGGGGATTGCCCCTGATTGAGAACTACTGGCCTAGGACAGTGTCTGGCACATAGTAAGTGTTCAAAAAACATTCATCTGACTTTGACCTTGATAATGGCCCTGTTTTACAGATGAGGAGACAGGGGGTTTGAAAAGTCAGTGGTGGCAGGGTGGGGTTCTGTTTGCCTCCATCTCTTGGGATATTTTTCTGGGCTCCCCATCCCATTGAATGGGGTCTGCTGAGGTTAAGGGTCCTCTCCCCAAATTGCTCACCCCCTCGACATCCCTAGTGTAGTGAGGGATGGGGCCACTTACCGACGGTGACTCAGGACCCCAGAATGCGTGTGATTTACCCAGAAGTGGGCAAGGAGGGAAGCTGAGGTTTGAGGTGCCATGGGATGAACAGGAACAAAGGAGAGGTGCTGTGGCTCCCAGTTCTGGACCCTCGTCTGGGCACAGGGAAGCAGCACTGATGACTCTGGGAAAAAGCCCAGGCCTCTGAATCAGATAAACCTCGAGTCATTGCTCTGCTGTTTTACTGGCTGTGTGACCTTGACAAGTCTTTCTATCCCTCGGAGCCTCTGTGTTCTTATCTGTAAAATGGGAGTAATCCTAGCCTCACGGACTGACTGTCAGGATTAAAAGTGCTTTCTAATCCTGGCATTGGCAGCTATTTGAGCCATTGGTGGCTTTGCAGGTCTGACCTGACTCTCTGGGCCGTGGGGTGGTGCTTAGGCCTAGGCGGGGACCCCTGTGGAGTCAGACTCTCTGCTCTCAGCCCCAGGGCCCGGAAGCTTGGTTGGCAGCCCTGCAGTTGCCCAGAGTTCCTGTCTAAGTGGCTTTGCTGCCCATCACCTCAGAGAGCAACTTCTTTCCTCCCTGCCTTTTCCTGTCTGTGCTTCTGCCCCAGTGCCCCCTGACGGGGCCTCTCATACCCACTGCTTGGCAGCCTGGTCTTAGGACACCATATTGTGGCAAAGGCGGCGGGGTCAGGATCTCACCTCCCCTCCCTTCACCACCCCTTTTAGTGAGTAACAGGGGCTGTGTGTTTTGGGGGTGAGTGAGGGGTACCTTTGGTGAGGCACAGAGACAGTGCCCAAGGCTTCAGCTTGCAAGATGGGCACGGGAAGATTCCAGGCGCTCTCCCAAACCTCCTTCATCTCCAGCCTCTGTGCTGCTGAAAGTTCTGGTTACTTGTGACCCTGAGAAGGGGATGCCCTGTGGGGGCTCTTCTGAGGTCATGCTGTCCATTTTCTGCCTCCAAGTGACTTCTAAGGCAGCATGGCTCCGAGGAAGGAGCGCTGACCCGGGTGTTGGGAGATCACAGTTCCCATCTGAGCACTGTCACTGGCTCGCTGTGCTACCTTGCTTGGGTTACTTAACCTCTCTGGGGCTAAGCATCCCTACCTGTGAAACCTAACAGCCCTGGTTCCAATGCTTTCGTAGAATATTGGGGAAGTGTCAGCTTTGAGTATACTTGACAAAGGCCACAGGTTGGGGGTGGGGTATCTAAAAGTCCCCAGGAGGGAGAGCCCAGGACTCCCCACTGTCAATATCTTGGTTCCCCAGATTCTCTTCTGCTTGCTGACCTCAATCTCACTTGCTTTGGGTGGAATGATTTCCTGACTCAGGCCCCAGGGCCATCGAGAATTTACGGCTGCCTGTCAGCCTTCATGAAGGACGTGGTGGAGCTCCTTAGGCAGAGCTGGGGTTTGCCTCTCTGCCCCTTGGTACCTAGGTGGCACCTTTTCAAGTTCAAGAGCTAGATCCTTTCCCCTTCCCCACACTATGGGAAAGTCCTCGCTGGAGGCAGGCACTGCAGAGCCTGCTGTCTGGGAACCCGCAGGTTCAAGGAAGCCTTGAGCAGGGAGGGCGTTTTCCTCGAAGAAGCCCTTTGTCACCGGTAATGGGTGCAGGCTGCTCTGCCCTGGTTCTGAGTCCTGCCCCCTTCCCTTAGGGCTTTGGGCCTTGATCACCTCTGCTGAGCCTCTGACCGCGGGGCTGGGGCTCTGACGCTCAGGGCCCACCTCCCTGGGACCCACAGTCTTTTTCCACTGTGGCGTGTAGTGATGTCACAGGTGGCAGTGATGTCACTGTGGTTTGAGGTACTTGGCTGTGAGCCCTGGAGGAGGAAGTGTCTGTTTGCTGATGGGGGGTTGGAAGAGATAATTTACTTCTGCTCCAAGCCTGAGCCCCAAGTGTACAGGGGGAGTGCAGGGGGAGGGCTGTTGGCGGTGCATCCCAGGGCTCCGGCTCTGCCCTTGCATCTAGCCTCTTTCCTGTGGACTGTGACAAGCCACCCTGCATCTGAGACTCCATTTCTTCTTCTTTTTTTGAGATGGAGTCTCGCTCTGTCGCCCAGGCTGGAGTGCAGTGGTGCGAGTAGCTGGGACTACAGGCACCCACCGCCATGCCTGGCTAATTTTTTTGTATTTTTAGTAGAGACAGGGTTTCACCGTGTTAGCCAGGATGGTCTTGATCTCCTGACCTCGTGATCCGCCTGTCTCGGCCTCTCAGAGTGCTGGGATTACAGGCGTGAGCCACCGCGCCCGACCTTTTTTTGTTTTTTAGATGGAGTCTGGCTCTGTTGCCCAGGCTGGAGTGCAATGGCATGATCTCGGCTCGCTGCAGCCTTTGCCTCTCAGGTTCAAGCTATTCTCCAGCCTCAACCTCCCGAGTAACTGGGATTATAGGCGTGCGTCACCACACCCGGTTAGTTTTTGTATTTTCAGTAGAGATGGGGTTTCACCATGTTGGCCAGGCTGGTCACGAACTCCTGACCTCAAGTGATCTGCCCGCCTTGGCCTCCCAAAGTGCTGGAATTACAGGCATGAGCCACTGCGCCCAGCCTCTATTTCTTCTTTGCAGGGGGAGGAGGGGTTGGAATTATCACCCTGGAGGTTCATGGTTGCTAGATTATTGATTGTGTTGCTGGATTCAGGAGACCTGTTAGCTAGTTCACAGCAAGCGTTGGGTGTTTGGAGAGGGCTGCAGAGCCCCTTCTCAGGACCCAGGAGGGCCAGCTGCCCTCCCTCTCCCCTCTTTGGACACTAGTGGGCATGTTCTGTTGGGAAAACAGACAGTGTAACCTGACTTCGAGGGCCGCAGGGTGAATCTCTTTCAGGCGTACTGGCTCCTTGAGAGGCCTAGCGGATCTCTCCTCCGTGGGTCCCTTTTGGAGCTGGGGCTCGGGTTTGACCCAGCCACTCTGACTGAAGACAGTACAGAAATCCCCAGGGGGTTGGTTTGTTTTCCTTTGCTGTCCAGACAGTGGCCCACTGTCTGCTTCAGGCTGAGCATGGCCCTGCACTAGTGAGACTGATGTGGCCACAGGTTCAGAGAATCAGTGTGCCTGAGTGGGAGAGCAGAGCGGGAGGGGATTTGGAGGCAGGCAGGCTGTGGACAGGGAGGAGGGAGGACATATTCTGAGCTGTCAGCGGGAGGCCTTCTTGAAGGTCTTTCAGGAGCAAGGCCAGAGGCCATGGGAATGGGTGGGGCCTGGGGCCGGGAGTCAGGGGTCTGAGGCCTCATCTTGGCCCAGCCTCTGCTTCCGGGAGAACTTGGCCAGTTCCCTTCTCCTTTCTGAACCTCGGCAGCCTCAACTGTCACTTGAGATTAGCAAGGACCTCCCTGGCCCCAGCTGGAGTAAGTGGCTTTGGGCAGGGGGTGGAGTGCAGATTGCACCAGCACGTCACCCAGCTCAGAAGGCCCAGGTGTGGTCCAGCTGTGGCCCAGCTGTGGACTTGATTGTGAACCCCTGGGGAAGGGCTCTGGCCCTTTGCCTTAGTTAGCAGGACACCCACCAGTGCCCTGGGTGCCCCTGCTGGCCCCTCCTCCCGCTGACCCCAGCCCCAGTTTCTGGCTGCAGCTCACAGAGGCCCCAGGCTTCTGTGGCCCCATCGCCAGCAGCTCCTGCTGTCATTTCCTGAGCCTTGCAAGCCTCTAATCCTGCTCCTTCCTGTCCTGCCCCCTAGCTCCCTCAAGCCCCGCTCCTGCATCCCATTCTCCCTAGATATCACCCCTCCACCCCTTGGCTCAGCGTCCTTCCTGTTGTGACTTGGTTCTTTGGTCATTGCCCTGGTCTTTTCTTGTCCCCTTCCTGATTCTGCCCTTCTCCAGGCCCACACAGGGGGCCTTCTAACCGCTGAGCCCTGAAAGGTAGGCGGGTTTAGGATGAGTGGCTACAGGGAAAAGAATGGTGTGGGGAGGGAGGTATGGAGGAAAGAATATTAGGGGACAGACTGGGCGAGGTGGCTCACGCTTGTAATCCCAGCACTTTGGGAGGCCACTTGAGGTCAGGAGTTCGAGACCACCCTGGCCAACATGGTGAAACCCTGTCTCTACTTAAAAAAAAAAAAAAAAAAAAAAAAAATTAGCCAGGCATGGTGGTGTGTACCTGTAGTCCCAGCTACTTGGGAGGCTGAGGTATAAGAATCACTTGAACCCCAGAGGCGGAGGTTGCAGTGAGCCGAGATTGCACCACTGCACTCGTCTGGGTGACAGAACGAGACCCTGTCTCAAACAAAACAAAACAAAAACCGAATATTAGAGGACAATGTTAGACTGTCCCAGCTGTCCTAGCTGGAGCCAAAGGTTTGTTGGGGACAGTGACAGCAGCACATGAAGCTGTAAGTTTAGGGCCAGTTTATGGAGGTAGTAATAGCAATTACATTGAGAAAACTGTAGCAACTATAATTTGGGAGGAATTTTCTAAACACTTTTACATGTGTTATTGAATCTTCCCATCAGCCCCAGGAGGTATGTGCATTTATCAGTCCCATTCTACAGATGAAAAGACTGAGGTCTACGAACTCCTTTATTTGAAAACAAATCAAAACACCTTCAAGGCTGCCTGCTAAGAGGGGAAGGAGTATGGATTCAAGCCAGCATCCTTATTCCAGTGTCCATGCTCTCAGCCACCACACACACTCCTCCTATCAGGAGTTGAGGCACTGGGGAGCCATTATAGTTTTTGAGCAAGAGAGTGACAGGGCAGAGATCACTGTGGCCTCAATGTGAAGCACAGATGAGATGGAGAGACTGGAGGCAGGGAGGCCCATGAGGAGGCCGTCACCATGGTTTAGGTGACAGCTCTGGGTTGGTGAAGAAGCAGAGAACAGGAAGGAAGGGGCGATAGACTTCAGGGAGGAGGAAGCCTTTAGACTGGGCCACGGATGTAGGGTGGGGACATAGGAGGTGAGGAGCATGCTCTCTCCACCCGCTTTTTGCAACATGAGGCCCCTCTGGCCTTAGCTCTGCCTGGCCTGAGCCTGAGCCCAATGGACCAATTCTGTTTTTTTTTTTTGTTTTTTTTGTTTTTTTTTTTTAAGTTGGAGTCTTGCTCTTGTTGCCTAGGTTGGAGTGCAGTGGCGTGATCTCGGCTTCGGCTCACTGCAGCCTCTGCCTCCTGAGTTCAAGCGATTCTCCCACCTCAGCCTCCCAAGTAGCTGGGACTACAGGCGTGCGCCACCACACCTGGCTAATTTTTTGTATTTTTTTTTTAGTAGAGATGGTGTTTTGCCATGTTGGCCCTGCTGGTCTTGAACTCCTGACCTCAAGTGATCCACCCGCCTCGGACTCCCAAAGTGCTGGGATTACAGGCGTGAGCCACCGTGCCTGGCCCCAGTGGACTGATTCTGGTCAGTGTCAGCCCCATTTGTCCCTGGAGCTTTTGCAGTCAGTCACAGGGCCAGCCCGGTCCTAGCCACTGCTGGCTGGTTACCCCGGCTGGGTTGGGCAGGAGACTGGGCAGGGCTGGTTGCTCATCTCAGGTGTGAAATGGGCTGCACCTCCACTGGTCTGGGGGTCAGGATTCCAGGGCCTGCCTGGCGCTGCTGCCCCTGTGCCCCCAGACCCCTCGAGCTCCTCCCTGACCTTTGGCTTCCTTGACTGTGAGGTGGAAACAAAAGGGCTGCTCTCTGTCACTTCCCTTAGGGGCAGGCAGTTGCTGGCAGGGCACAGAGCCCAGGGCTAAGAGCTGACATTTAGCTTGGCGCGGTGGCTCAGGCCTGTAATCCCAGCACTTTGGGAGGCTGAGGCAGGCGGATCACAAGGTCAGGAGTTTGAGACCAGCCTGGCCAACATGGTGAAACCCTGTCTCTACTAAAGATACAAAAATTAGCCGGGTGTGGTGGCGTGTCCCTGTAATCCCAGCTACTCAGGAGGCTGAGGCAGGAGAATCGCTTGAACCTGGGAGGCGGAGGTTGCAGTGAACCGAGATCGCACCATTGCACTCCAGCCTGGGTGACAGGGTGAGACTCTGTCTCAAAAGAAAAAAAAAAAAAAAAAAAGCTGACATTTAGCGGGTGCTTCTTAGGTGCGAGGCAAGAGACCGATGCATTAAATGCACAGAGTGCCCTTCCCTGTCACAGCCACCTGGGGGCAGGGGAACATTATCCCCATTTTACAGAAGACGCCTTTGAGGCACAAAGGTTAAACGACGTACTTAAGGTTTTGCAGCTCACTAGAGGCAGAGCCAAGACTCCACCCCAGGTGGCCAGGCTCCTGAGCGCTGTGCCTACATCACCCTCCAGTGAGGTGGTGGTGGAGGAGACCATGAGTCGCTGTCATCTGAACATGGGCGCGCTCAGTCTGCTGCTCTGAGGACGCCGCCCCCTCTCTTTGTACGTCCATTTCCTGCCCGGTTCTCATGCTAGCTCCAGCTCATTTCAACTAATTGAAAATTAAAACTTTGCTTGTGTTGAGCAATTCGGCATCTATGAGATGCCAGCTGTGGGCTGTGTGCTGGCTGTGTGTAGGGCGATGAGTAGCAGACACACGGGTGACACTGAGCTCTTTCCACTGCCAGGCACAGTGCCGAGCACGCCACGCATACTGACTTCATGAATCATAAAGCCCTGTGAAGGGGGCACTGTTTCTGTCGCCATTTTATAGATGACAAAGTGGAGGTGGGGGAATGGCAGAACTGGATCAAAGCCCACGTGTCTGGCTCAGCGCCCATACAAGGTTGTCAAGGTTGGGGGGAGGCACGAGGGAACCAATAATTAGCCAAAAACTGGTCGGATGTGGGCAGTATAGGGATGCACCCAGGTTGTCACAGGAGCCCCTAGGAGGGACCTCTGACCCCCCGATATGATGGCAGAGGGAACTCTTGAAAGAAGCTGAGAAGTCAGCCCTGCCAGGTGGGGGGTGGCGGGTGAGGACGTTTGGGCAGAGGCAGCAGCAGTACAGGTGTGGAGAAGAGGGCGGAGGAGCCAGGCGCCGCTTTGTGTTGTGATGGCAACAGGCGAGTGATGAATACAGGTGGGAGATGCTGGCAGGGGTTAAGGAGGTTGTGCAGGTGGTGGCAGCTGCTGGAAGCTTTTAAGGAGAGCCAGGCTTGATTGTAGGAAGGGGGCTTAGGTCCATCTGAAAGGGAAAGAAGGCTGGGAACCAAGACCAAGGAGCCTGTAGCTGGCACGCGATGCTGAGGGTGGTGAGGAGGAGGGGTTGTGGGAGATGGAGCAGGCGACATCAGCAGGCCCCTTGGAGGGTGACAGTGGGAGAGGCTGGGACGTCTCTCACTAGACTCAGTGCTCCTTGCAGGCAGGGACCATGCCCAGCGTCTTTGTACCCTGGCATTTAGCACAAAACCTGGCTCCAAGAACCGGATACCAGCCCAGTCTTCCTGTCTGCCCCCAGCTCATTTCTAAAGCAACATCACAGGCAGCGAGTCAGGAGTGGGATGTGTCACCCCCGGGCTGCCTGCCTGTGATGTGGTCGGTCCTTCCTAACGCGGGCGCCATTCCTCTCCGTGACGGCAGACGGGCCTCCGCTGTCACCGGCCCTGGCGTCGCTGTGACGACCTGGCCTGATGTAGCTGCACCCTGCAGTCCATGGGGCTCCTGTGAACCCCCAAGGTTGAGACCCAAATGCCTTTGCTGCCTCCCACCACGCCCTAGGGGCCCCGCGACCCATCATGCAAATGATGTGGTTTCCGCATTGCTTGAAGAGGGTTTCCGCTGTGTGGGGGTCCCTGGGTCCTTGGGCAGATACCTCTGCCCCTCCCCACAGCTTTGGCACCTGCCCTAAGACCCTGGAGACCCTTTTGCTGGAGAGTCACTGAACCACCCTCCCCTGCTCACAGTGTGTTCATAGAAGAGTCACTCCCCTCTGTGGGCTCCTTGTCTGTAAAATGAGGGAGTGGGACAAGATCACAGGGTACAACACTGTCAGAGGGCACAGAGGCTGATGTCGCTGCCATCAGCTCCTGGGGTGCTGCCCACTGGCTGCATGACCTTGGACAATTTGCACGAAATCTCCCAAGCCTCAATTTCTGCGTCTGTAAAATGGGGTCATCCTGACCTCATTGCGTTAGTGCTAGGATAAAATGAAGAGAAGGCATATGAACGTGCCTAGTACTGTGCCTGCACACAGTAGGTACTTTTCCTGGTACTTTCCTGAACAGTCTCTGTTCTTCCAGCTCTGTGTAAAGGGTTGGTCTCGACCCCTAAAGCCTGAAGCTTCTCCTTGTGGCCACCTCCCCACCGTATCATCTTCCGTTCTAAGCGGGTGGATCCCTGCCCGGGCGGGCTCCCTGGGGAAGGCTGGGAGCATGACCTCTTCCCAAGGGTACTGGCATCTAAAAGGGATCTCCGGAACATTGAAAAGCCATGAAGGCCGGGCACAGTGGCTCACGCCTGTAATCCTGGCCCTTTGGGAGGCCGAGGGAGGAGGATCGCTTAAGGCCAGGAGTTCAAGACCAGTCTGGACAACACAGCAAGACCCGATCTTTTTCTGTAAATTAAAAAATAACAATAAACCCATGGAGACCCCCAAAGAAGGCTGTGCTAAAGGCGGCCGGAAGAGCAGAGGGCACCGCAGATGTGGTGCTTTCAGCGTTTTCCTTCTCCCCCAGGCCTCCCTTCTTTCCTTCCTCTCTTGCTGTCTATTTATAAATAGGAGAAGGGACTGAGGGCCCCCACCTCGGGTACTCGCAGGGCCTTGGCCTGGGAACAGGACAAGCAGCAAGTCAGTTGGCCCAGGGTTGCTCAATTCCCCAACAGCTGACGCAGACTCCAGAATCAGACCCGCCTGGCCACCTGGCCCTGCCCCTTACCAGCTAACGGCTCCACCAGAGTCCTAGTCTTGAGCGAATCTTATACCTGCAGCCCTGTCCACCAGCTGTGCTTCTTGAGTCCTCCAGGGTGAGGGGGACGGGGTGAGAAGAGAGGGGACAGCGTGCAGGGAGGGTGGAACCTGCGGCGTCCTGTCTTCCTGGAGCTCGGCCCTCAGTAGCTCTCAGAGCCTCACTTTCTTGCAGGATGTCACAGCCACATCGTCCTCTGGCCGGGCTGCTCACAGAACCCGGCCCCTGGGTTTTGGCCACTCACCCAGACTCATATCACCCTTCCAGTGTTCCTCTGAGCAAAGTCCCTTTGAGCCAGCCCAAGGTCCCTATCAAGGAGGACCACATCTGGCCTGTTGCACCCTTCTTCCTCTGCCCCACCGAGGCCTCGGTCGCACCATCACAGCAGCAGCCCTGCCATGGTCTCCTAATGTAAGGCTTCCTGAGGAACGGGCCTGGTGCCAGCCTGGGGGTGAACTCCCAGCCCCAGGAGTCACAGGTCAGCTTCCCCACACTTGCCCTTGAGGCAGGTTGGAGGCCCCCTCCTTTGCAAGGCCCACACAGGCCATCTAGCACCCTACTAAAGCCGGGCAGTTCGCTGCCCTGGGGTGTGTTCCTGCCTTGCCAGTTCTTGGCTAAAACCAAGGCAGGAAGAGCCCAGTTCTCATGTTCTGTAACATGGGTCTATGACCAGGGCCTTTGCATGCCCCCTGCGGCACCACCATGGAGCCCCTAGGAATCGGGGAGATCATGAACCCAAGTGAAGACCTCCCCGCCTTTGCTCCTCACAAGAACCCCTGGAGGAGACAGGGCAAGGAGTACGACTCCCATTTTACAGGTGACAGTGTGGAGGCTCAGAGAAAGTCCGTGACACTCCCAGATCCCCCGGACCTGCTACCCTGACCTCCTGGCAGTGCACAGAGCATGCCAGGCACCTCTCCATAGGCACGTAGACCCTCTAACCTAAGTCAGCGCCCCTCCTACAAGGCTGGGTGTCCAGCACACCTGGGAAAGGGGACATTTCTGGCCCTTTCCTCTCAGAAGTCGCGTGCTCGGGCTGCCCTCCCTGGGGGAAAGGGGATGGGGGCAGAAGCTGAGCATGGAAGCCCCCCCGATCCACCCTCCGCCCTTCCCAGAGGCCCAGGACCAGCCCAACTCTGCCCCACATCCCAGCCCCCACCTCTCAGCTCGTGCTGTTTCTCCACCTCTCATGCGGATGAGCCACACACCACCCAGCACCCCTGAGGTCTCACGAGGGACTGAGCCTTTGACACCCATCCTTAAGAACCCAGAGTTGGTCCTTTTGCTTAGAGCATCAACCAGGCCCACACTGTCATTTTACAGGCAGAGAAACTGAGGCACAGAGGACCTGGTTACTGCCCACAGCAGAGGGGACACTTGAGTGAGGACACAGAGGATCTTTTGGGGTAGGGGCGGGCCTGGGGGTTGAAACCCAGTCTTCCTGGCCAGGGAGAAGATGCAGGGCTGGAGGTGAGGAGGCCTCTTTGAGGCTGTTTCTTCATCTGTAACTTGGGAATAATAATAGGACTGGCCTCAGGGGGACCAGGGAAGGATTCAGAGAGGCCATGATGCCGGGACAGCCCTTCCGATGACTGTCATGAAGTAGGCTTCTAGTAGATGCTCTGCTGCTGCTTTCATCCTCACCCTCACCCACTCGCTCTGGGCCCACTGCCCTGACCTCCTGGCCATGCACTGAGTGTGCCAAGGGCATCTCCCCGTCGCCCCGGCCCCGCACCTCGTGTCACCCTTTTCCTTAGCTCTTATCACCACCTTGAATTCTCTATTGAACGTGCATGTGTCTCCCCAGCTAAGACGGCAGCTTCCCGGGGGCAGGGATTTGATTTGTTCAATGCGACTGTTTACCCAGCACCTACAACCCTGGGTGCTCAGCACGTCTGTTGAATGAATGAATGAATGAATGAATGAATGAATCACTGCTTTCACCTTTGCCCCTGACTTTCTCCATGGACCATGGACAAGTGACTTGATCTCCCTGAGCTGTGAAATGGGCCCATGCACACCTGCTTTTTAGGGTGGAACTGGGATTTTATATAGTGCCTGCCATCTGGTCTGGCACATAGTAGGTGCTTAACAAATATCCCGTTGTTTTCCTTCCTCCCCAGAGGGCCAAAGCCGAGACCTGGAGGAGCAACAGGGTGGGAGTCTAACCCCTGGGTGACAGAGACAGCTCCCATCTGGGATGGAGGCTGCATGGTGGGAGGAGCTGCTGAGGTTGGGCCGTTCAGCTCCGGGGCCCTTGGAGTCCTGGGTCTGTGTCTATGTCGAGGGGGAAGGGAAGCTCTCTGGGCCCCAAGAGAAGGGAGGCAGGACTGGGGGTGGCAAGGATTGCAGCTCTCCTGCCATAGCCTCGGGCACGCTGCTTTGTCTCCCTGAGCACCTGTGAATGTCAGTGAGAAAACCAGACAGTGGGTGTAACACGCACAGTTGCCCGGAACCGATGAGCTACTGCTAACTGCAGGTTCTACCTGTCTTAGAGGAGGGAGCCCAATCTGGAGGAGGGGAAATGGGAGCTGTGGACCCAGATGGGAGATGGTTCAGAGCCTGTGGGTGGGCCCTGACGAGCTTCTTATCCATAGTCCTCTCTCCGCTTGCCACCATCCTGGCCCTGGCATGGCCCAAAGTCTCTGGGAGACCAGGGGAGGTGGCTTTGCCTTTTTCCATCTCTGTTATCTCATCTGTGCAATGGGCACAGTCAGACCTGCCTCACCAATTGGATGTTAGATTTAGGTGCAGTTTTCTTTTTTCCTTCCTTTTATCTATTCTGTCTCTCTCTCTGTCTGTCTCTGTCTGTCTCTCTCTCCTATTTATCTTGTATTTACTTTCTATTATCTCTATCATCTATCTAATCTATCTATCTGTTTTATCTGTCTGTCTATTTTATCTGTCTATTTTATCTATTTTATCTGTCTATTCTATCTATCTCTTACTATTTTATCTATCTACCTATCTCTTATCTGTCTATTTTATCTGTCTATCTATCTCTTATCTGTCTATTTTATCTGTCTATCTCTTATCTGTCTATTTTATCTATCTATCTATCTCTTATCTATTTTATCTATCTGTCTATCTCTTATCTATTTTATCTATCTATCTATCTATCTATCTATCTATCTATCTATCTATCTATCTATCTATCTATCCATCCATCCATCCATCCATCCATCCATCCATCCATCCATCCATCCATCCATCCATCCATCCATCCTCTCCAATTCCCTCACCACTGGGTCTCAGATTCCCTGCCTGTTAAATAAATGGCCAGTTAACCCTCATCAGTGACTTTCAGTTTTTCACTCGAGCCCCCCATATTTTGGACGATTGTAGTTTGCTAAACACGCTGACTGAATCAAGTACTATCTAACTTATTTCCTCATTTTAACATGTCGAAGATCCCCTGGGGGGTGAGTGGGGTGTGAATGGAGCCTCCCCAACCCAAAGCAAAGGAACTGGAAGCTTCCATAGCCCCGCATTTCCTAGAGAATGCTTGCCATGTTTTGGGGACCTCCAAGGGGGCCCCTGTGTTGACCAGAGGCCGGCTCCCAGGGCTGTGGTTTGGGCCCAGCCCCCTGCTCCCGGGGACTGCTGCTGTGGAGGGAGTGACCTTTTGTTCTGCTTTGCCAAGGGGCTTTCTGTTCCTCATTGTTTAGCCATGACAAGGCTATGGGTTTTTTTTTTTTTTCTGTCCAAGAGGATAAACAGGCCTGAGATTGCTCAAGGGAGCTGACCCCTTCTGCCAGCTATGGGGGGCTGGAGCCTCACAGAGCCGGGAAGGAAGTCCTGCGCCCTCTGCCAGCTATGGGGGGCTGGAGCCACACAGAGCCAGGGAGGAAGTCCAGGGACGGTCACTCACAGCAAAGCCTCAGACAAGAGAGGAACCTGGAGGGGAGGAGGTGGGAGGTCACCACTCAGCCAGCTGGGGGGCCATGGGAGTCCAGCTGCCTATCGTTAGTGGCCAGAAGCCCTTGTCCGTGGCAGCTCTCAAGAGCCCAAACTTGGCCACTGCAGGGCTCTTTCCCATCAGGCCCTTTGAGCCCTGACAGGAAACCCTTCCCCAGCCAGGGTGGGATTTCTTGCTGCTGCCTGGAGCTGCCCTGGCCATGTGGTTCTCAGGCCCTGAAGGAGTGAGGGGCTCCCCTGGTTACCCCAAGGACACTCGTGGGGATGAAGCCTGCGGGATGCAGGATTCCCACGAGACCTGTGCTGGCCACTGTGCGGGGTGGGGGGCTGCCAGGGAAGAGGTGCAGCCCCTCCGTGCCTGGGGGATGTGATCTGAGGGAAGAGGCAGCTGCGTCTGGGAGGCCATTCAGTCAGAGGGCGGAGGCATAGCCCCTGCCCTTGGGGAAGTGCCCAGCAATAGCCTTCAGGGAAGGCAGTTTGGGGGTTTGCTGAGGGCCAGGCAGACCCTCTGCCACAGTTAGTATTCGATGGAATGGCTTGTGCAGAGGGAGCTGCAGAGGCTGCCATTTCTCTGGGTTAGGGGCTCCCAGAGCCTTTGGATGCCGGATGGTGACCATGAGCCCCTCCGCCACCCCTCCCCCAGGTCACCTTGCTCAATCCAGGGGGCCACATAATCAGAGCGTGTTCTGCAAAGGAGCATGAGAATCACCGGGGAGATTTCCTTTTTCTTTTTCTTTTTTTTAATGGTATAGTTTCCTGGGCCCACCCCTGAGATTCTGCACTTGTTTGGGGAGTGGGGGTTGGCATTCATGACAGGCACCCCTGGGTGCTTTGGACACAGGCAGTGAGCTCCCCCATACACTGTGGGAACACCTGAGAAGGCTTCTCCTTTTGTCTCGGGTGCCTGGGAGTCTCCTCCAGCAGCAAACCAGGTGGGGAGGAGTCCTGGGACCGAGTGTGCATGGCAGCACCGTGCCCAGGCGAACTGAGGCTCCAGATGGGGGCTGAAGTTACTTCTTCAGACCCCATTATGCAGCATGGTTCCCACTGCCCGTGCCCAGAATTCACCAGAGCTGATGGGCCTGGAGTGGGCCTCCGGGGCAGGCCAGGGTGGAAAGTGCATCTGTGTTTGAGCTTTGCGGCCCTGGCGCTGGAGTTAGATCCCTCCTGGAAAGGACATTGTAACCCCGCCCACAGTTTGGACTAGCAGCTGCTGAGCACCTACCCCGTGCTAGGCTATGGGGCAACAGCAAAGGGTAACCCCCAGCCTGCAGCCTCAGGGGGGCTTCCCATCTAGCGGGGGGCGCAGGTGGGTAACCTCACAGCAGTGCTGTCAGCGAGAGCCGTGAGGGAGGAAGGTGGGGACTGTGGGCCTGAGTGACTCATTCAGGGTGGGGTGCAGGCAGGAAGCCTTCAGGAGGGAGGCTGCTGCCTGAGCAGGGCTCTTAAGGGACACATGGAATTTGTTATAGGAAGCACCAGACGGTTCCAGGCACAGAAGTCAGCTGGGGCAAAGGCCTGGGGGTCAGAAGAATGGCAAATTACTCCACAGCAGGAAGCCCCAGCTCCTCTGGGTTGTTCCCGCTGAGGGGTTCCAGCTGTTGGCACCAAGGGGTGCAGCCAGGGTAGGCTGGCCAGGCCGGGGTGGGAGACTGCTGGGTTTCTAGGCCTGCTTGTCACTTGCTACAGGCGCAGCCAAGGGCTCAGCAGCCCCTGACTCCGGACGGTCCTGACTCCCAGGCAGTGCTGGGAGGAAGGGGAGGAGGAGGCACACTGAATCCACCTGCCACCTTGGCTGGTAGAAACTTGGCCAGGTCTGCACTGGCCCAGTGGTGCTAGGTGTCCCGGCTGCTGTCTGCTCTGACTGGCTTACTGACAGCTGAAGTCCAGGATAGGTCCGTGCCCACGTTGTGCTGGTTCGTGAAATATTTTTAGTATCTCCTCTGCTCCTCTATGGTAGGTACTGGAGTCCAGAGAGGTTAAGGCACTTGCCTAAGGCCACACAGCCACTAAGTGGTGGAGTGAGGATTTGAAACCAGTTCTTTCTGACTCCCTGTATCCTTATCTATGGAGAGGCCCCATCACTCGTTCACTAAAGGTTATGGATCTTGATCTTGTACTGGCCACATGACTGCCGCTGGTAATACAGTGGGGAAGGCGCCAGCCCTGGCTCTGACCTCCTAGAACTGCCCTTTGGTCACTTCCAGGTGACGTATCTGTGGGGGCCCCTGAAGGACTTGGGGCATGTGTGTACACCCTCTGTGCTTGTACAGATGTGTTCACACCCACGTTTGCCTACACGTGACTGTCTCCATTCTGAGCTTGCTCTCAGCCTGGTAGAGGTGGCTAATTAGTGCTTGTCCCTGAAAACCCGGACTGCCAACCTCAATCTTTCAGGAGAGAAGGCAGCACTCGGGCTTGCTCCCAGGGGTCCTGGGAAGGCACAGTGGTGACAGTGCCGCAGTTCTGCACTCCTGGAGGGTCACTCAGAGACCTGACGGAGGAGGGCTCTGTGTCTGTCCCTCTGTCCAGGGCTGCAGCTTCTCTGGGTGGCTTTGCTTTTCTCTTTTCTCCCCTCTTTTTTTTTTTGAGGTGGAGTTTCGCTTTGTCAACTAGCCTCAGCCTCCAGAGGAGCTGGGATTACAGGCACGTGCCACCACGCTGGGATAATTTTGTATTTTTAGTAGAGATAGGGTTTTGCCATGTTGACCAGGCTGGTCGCGAACTCCTGACCTCAAGTGATCCGCGTGCTTCGGCCTCACACCCAGCCCCCTCTCTTTTTCCATTCATTACGCTGTTCATCTCTTCCTGGAGGCATCCAGCTCAGTGGTTGAGATTGTGAGCTGTGAAGTCAGATGGGACCCAGGTCCAAACCCTTCTCTGTCACCTACTGGGTCTGGGACCTTGGGCAGGTGACCTGCCCTCTCAGGCCTCAGTTTCCTGTTCTATAACATGGCTGCAGTAGGGAAACTGTCTCCGTCTTCACTGGGTGGTTGGGAAGTCTTGTTGAGACCACACACCTGTCTCAGGTAGGGTCTTCTAGAAGCAGAGCTTGAGGCAGGGATCTTTGTGAAAGTGATTTACTAGGGAGGGCTCCCAGGAGAAGCAGGCAGGACAGGGCAGGGGAGGGGGCCTAGCAGGGACATGTTCACCCGCTTCAGCCCGACACCATGGAGGTGGCTCTGGACCATGAATTGTACCAGGGTGGGTCCCGCCTTGAGGCTGTGGGGCATTCATTATCAGCCAACACCCACGGCAGCTGGGGGAGAGGTGCCCTGCTGGCAGCAGGGGTCTGAGTGGGGTACAACAGCACCCACCAACTCCAGCAGTGAAAACGCTTAGAACAGTGCCTGGTACCTAGGCGGTGCTTCAGAAATGGCAACGATTGTCATGGTCATCAACCAACATTCGGCTGATGAGTACCGGCTCTGCGGTGGGTCCCATGTGAGAGATTGAGGGTCTAGAGATGACAAGGCTGCCACCTCTGCTGTCTGCATGACATGAGTGTGTGGGTGTACACAGGTGTGGGCAGACATACCTACAGTGGGCGGAAGGACAAGCAAGTAACCATTCCAGAACAATGAGATGACTGTTAAGAGGGGTCATATTCCATGTTTAGAGAGGGCCCGGAGGAGGAGGAGGAGCTTGAATTAACCTCCGGGAGTCAGGAAGGGCTTCTCGGAGGAGGCAGCACGCATCTTGAAAGACCAAGGGATGTTTCCAGTGTGGGAGGGAAGGAGAGGTATCCTCGGTGGAGGGCAGCTTTGTGCTGAGAACCCTGGTTCTCTGTGACCAAGGCCACCATCTTCTGGATATCTGTCCTAGGTAGAGTTAGGGGTCACCCAGCACTGGAGAAGGCCTAAAGGCAGCCCTGCCCTCTGGCCAGCAGACTCCGTGCTTCTGCCTGCAGACAGTAGGCTACACCAAGGTGGGGAGGCAGGAGAGGTAAAAGAAAGCACCAGCTCCGCTTCCTGTACCCTGCTCCAGGGGGAGGAACTTCCCCATCCATCATCAGCGCCGCCGGGCAGGGGGAGGGCCAAACATTTGCAGGGTGGAGACCTGGGCATCAGGCATGGCAGAACCCAGGGCGGCCCTGTTGATGGCAGTTTTCCCTTCTTCCTTCCAGGTGGCATTTACACCCTACGCCCCGGAGCCCGGGGGCACATGCCGGCTCAGAGAATACTATGACCAGACAGCTCAGATGTGCTGCAGCAAGTGTCCGCCGGGTAAGGGCAGCCGCGGGGGCTCGGGGCCCATGCCCTGGGGGAGCGTGTGTGTGCAGGGGCTGCGGTGCAGGGGCATGGCCCTTGATTCTTACTGAACTCCTGGTTCTGTGCACCGGCCCATGCTCCCTGTTGCTTCTGGGCCTGTGAACACGCTGTTCCTTCTTCCTGCCACACTTCCCAACTCCCTTTCCCTGATTAACTCTGACTTGCCCTGTAGACCTCAGCTGAAGATATCCCCTCTTCCAGGAAGCCTGTCTGCCCCACACTGCCCAGCCGGAGGAGGAGGGGAAGGAGGAGCCTAAATTAGCTCCTGGGGGAGTCAGGGAGGGCTGCCTGGAGGAGGCAGCACTCAGCTTGAAAGACAAGTGCTGCCTCCTTTGAGCTCTCACTGGCCCCTGATGTTCCCATGGCAGCTCTTTCCTCGCTGTGTGATTAGAGCCCGATCCCTCTTCTTGCTGCTTCCACTGTGTGCTCCTCCAAGGCAGGGACTGGGGCTTGTTTTCTGCTGAATCCCCAGCACATGGCACAATGCCATGTAGGCACTCAGTGCATATTTGACTGACTCTGTGAATGCTTACCCATTTCACAGATGGTAGACCTGAGGCCCAGCCACAGTTGGTGGAGCCAGGTAGCCTGACTCCCGGTGCTCTCCATCTATTCATTTGTGTCTGTATTTATTCATGTCATGTTTATAAGGTATCTGCTGTGTGTTCTAAGTGCTGCGAATACACAGAGAGCAGGGCAGACAAAATCCTTGCCCTCGTGGAGTCTGCATTTTAATGTGATGCAGACAGACAAATTAGGAGACGTGTGGTCCTGTCTAAGTGCTGTAGAAAGACAAGGTCAGGTAAGCTGGGGGAGACAGAGCAGGACATCCTGTTGGGTGGTCTGGGAAGGTCTCTCTGCGGAGGTGACATTTGGGCAGAGGCCTGCAGGAGGTGAGGGAGCAGATCACGCGCGTGTACAGGGAACAGTGTGCCAGGAGGAAGCAACAGCACGTGCGAAGGCTTGAAGTCGGAGCCTGTTTGGTGAGCTGAAGGAATAGTAGGGCCAGCGTGTGTGGCCCAGGATGAGCGAAGGCGAGTACGGTTGGGGAGGAGGAGGAAGGAGTGAGCAGGGACCATGGTTAAGGAGTTTAGATTTTATTCTGTCTGGGAGCCAATGGAGGGCTTTGAGCCGTTACCTTGAGATGTAGGTGGGCATATAAGTACCTGTCACCATCCCTAGCCATTTTAAGACACCCCAGGGAAAGTGACTCTCTTCTTTCTTTTATTAACTGGAAGGATCTCTTTAAGAAGTTCCTAGAGAGGCCTAGGTGTGTGGATCACCTGAGGCTAGGAATTTAAGACCAGCCTGGCCAACATGGTGAAACCCCGTCTCTACTAAAAATACAAAAAATAGCTGGGCATAGTGGCAGGCGCCAGTAATCTCAGCTACTTGAGAGGCTAAGGCAGGAGAATTGCTTGAACCTGAGAGGCAGAGTGAGCCGAGATTGTGCCACTGCACTCTAGCCTGTGCCACAGAGCGAGATTCTGTCTCAAAAAAAAGTTACTGAGTCAACCTTTTTTTAAAGGTTTCTGTCAGTGTTCCCCGTCCCTGGCATACCTGCTCTCCAGGCCCATGCCCTTGTCCTTGATAGGATACCAAGGACTACATTCTTACTACCTGTTCCCTCTGTCATTCATGCCCCTAGCTGGAGAATGTTGGCCATCTATCAAGAAGGAAGAAACTGGCAGGCTAGTTCTTACTAAAGGGCGATTGACTGATAATAGGTCTCCAGAGGTGGAGGTTCAAGCATCTGGAAAGAGCAGAGAGGAATCTATTTTTGAGCAGAAGGGGTTCAGAAATGGCGTGATAGCTGGTACAATACTAGATGGGAGATGATTCTGAGGAATTGGAACTCCACAGAATAGCCTTCCCGCCTGGGCTTTAGAACTCTGGACTTTGTGGGGACACTGGATGAGCCCAGGGTCCTGGCAGAAGCCCCGCCCGGCTGAGACCTCTGGCCCTTGCTTCCTCAGGTCAACATGCAAAAGTCTTCTGTACCAAGACCTCAGACACCGTGTGTGACTCCTGTGAGGACAGCACATACACCCAGCTCTGGAACTGGGTTCCCGAGTGCTTGAGCTGCGGCTCCCGCTGTAGCTCTGGTGAGTAGGTTCAGAGAAAGGGGGGGCCTTCACACCCCTGCCTCCAACATCCCCCCGCTACGCCAGCCTCTTTGGCTTCCAGCTGTCTGGAGTTACCCCAGGCTGGTTGTTGGAAGTGGCACAGGTGCAACTGTTTACCCTTACCACTGGCGTTTTCCTCCTGTCTCACCAAAGCCTCTTCACAGCCCCACGGGGCAGGCGGTGGGAGAACTGTGCCCACGTGAGGGTTGAGGTGGTGGTGCCTGGGAGAGTGGTGCGCATGCTCGTGCTGCGAGGAGCAGGACTGCTGGAAGGAGCGAAACTGCCGGGAGGAGCGGGACTTCAGGGAGGAGCGGGATTGCGGGGGAGGAGCGGGACTGCAGGGGAGGAGCGGGACTGCAGGGGAGGAGCGGGACTTCGGGGGAGGAGGGGGACCGCGGGGGAGGAGCGGGACTTCAGGGAGGAGCGGGATTGCGGGGGAGGAGCGGGATTGCGGGACTGCGGGGGAGGAGCGGGACTGCGGGGGAGGAGCGGGATTGCGGGGGAGGAGCGGGATTGCAGGACTGTGGGGGAGGAGCGGGACTGCGGGGGAGGAGCGGGACCGCGGGGGAGGAGCGGGACCGCGGGGGAGGAGCGGGACCGCGGGGAGTAGCAGGACTGCAGGTCCTGCTGCGGGACTCTACCCAGTGTTGTGTGTACCCCATGCTGAGGCGGTCCATCAGCCTCCTGGAGATCAGAGCTGTCTGGGAGTGCTGGGCTGGCTGGGAGGGCAGTGTGGGTGTGGCGGAGTCAGGCGTGACCGTGTGCTGCCCTCTCGCTGCTCTAGACCAGGTGGAAACTCAAGCCTGTACTCGGGAACAGAACCGCATCTGCACCTGCAGGCCCGGCTGGTACTGCGCGCTGAGCAAGCAGGAGGGGTGCCGGCTGTGCGCGCAGCTACGCAAGTGCCGCCCGGGCTTCGGCGTAGCCAGACCAGGTATGGGGTGGGGCTCAGGTCCTTGGGGACGCCCTTGGGCCTCTCCTTTGTAGACATCCCTGCAGTGTCACGGGCATCAACCCATTAAGTAGTCCAGCTGGGAACACCGTTAGTGGTGGCCAGGTGCTTGCTACCCATCCATCTGTCCACCTGTCCACCTTTTATTCTTCCTGCCGGCACTCCTTATTAGGCACGTCTGATGTACTGGAACCAGAGGACCCAGAGATGGATCAGACCGAGCCCTAAGCTAGGAAAGTTATGTGATGGTACAAGAAGATGAACTCACATAACTCTACAGCCCAATCGTGTGCATGTGTGTACAGGCATCTGTGTGTGTATGTGTGTGTTTAAGGGATGGAGGTACAGACAGAGGTTCTTGGGCCCCTCAGACTACTCCTAGGGATCTAGTGCCAAGGCCCAGCTGTCCTGCAGAGTGTTTGCGTGGTTGACAAGTTCGGATTGTTCCCTGAAGGGACTGAAACATCTGACGTGGTGTGCAAGCCTTGCGCCCCGGGGACATTCTCCAACACGACTTCATCCACGGATATTTGCAGGCCCCACCAGATGTGAGTAGCTGAGTTCTTTGGTTCTGGGGGAGCAGGGAGGGGCTGTCCATGGGTGACTGTGGGTTCAGGACACAGAGTAGCTCACCAGCCACCACTGTCCAGATTGTTTTATCTGAGGGTGGGTCCCAGGATAAATAGCATGGTGGGCAGGACCTTGCCCTGGAAGGCAGGACTGGGTGGGTGCACGGGGAGGTGGGGGAGGGACAGGATGGGGTGGTCCTCAGAGAGGGCACACGTTGTCACTCTCCTATCCTGCCTGCTGGGACCCGTGAATGATCCCAACCACCCCAGCCACTCTGTCCTCTGCTGCCTACTGACCAAGCGTCCTCCTCCTCCAGCTGTAACGTGGTGGCCATCCCTGGGAATGCAAGCATGGATGCAGTCTGTACGTCCACGTCCCCCACCCGGAGCATGGCCCCAGGGGCAGTACACTTACCCCAGCCAGTGTCCACACGATCCCAGCACACGCAGCCAACTCCAGCACCCAGCACCGCTCCTGGCACCTCCTTCCTGCTCCCGGTGGGCCCCAGCCCCCCAGCCGAAGGGAGCACTGGTGACATTGTTCTTCCAGTCGGTAAGTCACAAGAAGGGTCATTCATTCACTCCTTCTGTCTGCCTGTCTTTCTGTCTGTCTTTCTCCCGCTCCCATAGTTTTACTGAGAGCCCACGGTGGGCCGGACCCTGTGCCCGTCCTGGGATACAGGTGGCAGTGGGACTGCTTCCTCCCCACACCTGGTGCTATCAATCAAAAGCCCTAAGTGGGTGGGCCGGATGCAGTGGCTCACGCCTGTAATCCCAGTGCTTCAGGAGGCCAAGGAGGCAGGAGGATTGCTTGAGGCTAAGAGTTCGAGATCAGCCTGGGTAACATAGTGAGACTCCATCTCTATAAACAAATTAAACAATTAGTTGGGTGGGATGGTGCCTGTTGTCCCAGCTACTCAGGAGGCTGAGGCGGGAGGATCACATGAGCCCTGGAATTTGAGGCTGCATTGAGCTATGATCATGCCACTGCACTCCAGCCTGGGCGATGAGTGAGGCCCTATCTCAAAACAAAACGAAATCCCTGGATAGGGGAGAGATGGGGTCAGCAATTCACCTGAATATGCAGATAGTCTCCTTGCTGCTGTTTCTGATGAGCCCATTAGGCTGAGGAGACAGTGGGCTGGGCCAGATCACCTCTGGGGCTTCCATTCTGGGGCTAGAACTGCATCAGGCCAGAGGTCTCAAACTGGTGGCCCTTAGGCTGAATGAGGCCCACAGACGTGATTGCTTTATAATTGGATTTGAGAACCTCCGGCCTAGACTCGCCCCTCACTTGCAATGACCCGAAGCACCTTGGGTCCTTGGCTTGCCTGGCTGGCCCCTGGTACATTTGAGTTTGTTTTCTGTGGCTGTCTGAGCTTCTCTTTTCTTTCTAGGACTGATTGTGGGCGTGACAGCCTTGGGTCTACTAATAATAGGAGTGGTGAACTGTGTCATCATGACCCAGGTGAAAAGTAAGAGTCTATCCTTCCTTCCTTCATCCACTTGTTCAGGAAGCTTTTGTGGGGTGCCTCCTGTGAGTCCAGCACCAGGCACAGCCTTAGGGGTCAGAAAGAACTGGATATGGGGGTCCTTGTTCCGTAGGAGCTTAGGACCTGGGGCGGAAGGCACCTCTGCTAACTTAATTACTAAAAGGCAAGAGGTGATCAGGGTTTTCCAAAGGGTAGGAGTTCAGGATTCCTATCCAGGAAGCCTGGGGGATTCGGGATTCCTGCAGCAGCTGGTCTCTGAGGTGGGTAAGATCTTGATGGGCGGAGTCTGTGCAGGGAAGGACGCGCATCCTCAGTGGAGGCGTGGATGGCACAGATGGGGGACTGGAGAATGGTTGGCGTGGTGGCAGGTAGAGTTGGGTGGGGCTTCTGTGGACCTTGTCTGGTAGGCAGTTGCTCCCTGCAGGCTGGGCCTCTCTGCTGTTTCTATTGGGCCCCACACTGCCCTCCTACTTAGGACGGATGTGCCCGAGGAAGTCACTCTCCCTCACTTGTCCCCTCTCTTCTTTATAGAGAAGCCCTTGTGCCTGCAGAGAGAAACCAAGGTGGTGAGTGTCTCCACTGCCCTCTCCCCCTCTTCCCTGGGTCTCCTTCCTGGTGGGCTGGGCTGTCACAGAGGAAGCAGTGAATTCTGTCGTCGTCTGTCCAGTGTCAGGAGGTGTGCAGAGCTCTGGGAGGTGGAGGAAAGGCCGGGGAGTCAGGCAACCCTCCATGGGCTAACAGAGGCTGTGAGTGTGAAATGCCCCGGCAGAGAGCAGAGGCCTTTGTGGCGTTCATGGCAGGCACGTGGTCGTGGACCCACAGTGCAACCTTGGGCAGATGTGAAATTTCTCTGTGGCTACTTCCTTACCATGAAATGGGGGTTGTGTCTGCTCGATCCAGCTTGCAGGGTGGTGCCATTCGGTCAGCTGACAATGCTGTTTCTCATTACCTCCATTGTGTTTACAGAGCACTTTCTCAGAGAGCAGTGGTTTTCTTTTTCTTTTTTTTTTTTGAGGCGGAGTCTCGCTCTGTCACTCAGGCAGGAGTGCAGCGGCGAGATCTCCACTCACTGCAAGCTCCGCCTCCTGGGCTCACGCCATTCTCCTGTCTCAGCCTCCCAAGTAGCTGAGACTACAGGCTCCCGCCACCACGCCCAGCTAATTTTTTTGTATTTTTAGTACAGACGGGGTTTCACCATGTTCACCAGGATGGTCTCGATCTCCTGACCTCGTGATCCGCCCACCTCGGCCTCCAAAGTGCTGGGATTACAGGCGTGAGCCACCGCACCCGGCCCTAGAGAGCAGTGGTTTTCAGACTGAATTCTGGGGTAGCCCGGTGTCCCACAGAGGGCCCTTGGGCGTGGGGGAAGTGGTCATCTCTCAGGTTTGAGGTAGAGGTTGTGGGGCTGGGCCCTGGGTCCTCCCAAAGCAACTCACCTTTGATCTGTTTTATAAAGTAGGGCCTGTGAAGGCTTTCTGTTAGAGACAGACCAACAGTGTCATATCATAGTATTTCATTCATTCTCTATCAGGAAGACGTTTGGCTGCAAGTAACCCCAAACCTACAGGTGACTTTAGAAAAAAGGGCTTTATTTTTCTTGCATTGTAAGAAGTCAAAGGGTTGGTGTCTGCTGGAATGGCCTGTACTGTCCCCTTGCATGGTGCCAGCAGGACCCCAGGCTCTGTCATCTTTAGTGTGTTGACTTTTGTTCTCTTGTTTGTGGCCTCATGTCATAAGATGGTGATCATTACTTCATATGTCACCTCTAAGTTTGAGGTAGGAAGAAGGGGCAGGTGGCCAGGCCAGCCATGGCACCCTTATCAGTAAATCAGACACCTTCCCAGAAGCCCTGGGTAGACTTCTTTCATCTCACTGACCAGACTGTGTCACATGACCACCCATAGCTGCAAGGGAAGCTGGGGAAGAGGGTCCTTTGCTTTTCCAGTCTCTATGGAGGAGGAGGACAAGGGACGGGGGTCGGAAGTGGGTATGGGGTGAGCCAGAACATGGGTCTGTCACAGCCTTGCACCTGGTAGGCAGGGCAGGTTTTTTACCCAATTTAACAGATGAGAAAACAGAGTCCGATGAGTTTTCTCGACCTCAGGGGCAGGTAGAGAAACAGTTTCTCAACCTCATGGATATTTGAGACAACATCTTACTTAAGGGAGGCCAAGGTGGGAGGATTGCTTGAGTCCAGGAGTTCAAGACCAGCCTGGGAAACACAGTGAGACCCTATCCCTAAACAACATAAAATAAAATAAATATTTTTTTAAAAGATCTTGGCTGGGCATGGTGACTCATGCCTGTAATCCCAGCACTTTGGAAGGCCAAGGTGGATGGATCACTTGAGGTCAGGAGTTCAAGACCAGTCTGGCCACCATGGTAAAACCCCATCTCTACTAAAAACACAAAAATCAGTCGGGCGTGGTGGTGTGTCCCTGTAGTCTCAGCTACTTGGGAGGCTGAGGCAGGAGAGTCCCTTAAACCTGGGAGGCGAAGGTTGCAATGAGCTGAGATCATGCCATTGCCCTCAAGCCTGGGCAATAGAGCAAGACTCTAACTCAAAAAAAAAATTAAATTAAAATAAATAAAATATCTTATTTGTGGGGGCTGTCCCGTGCTACTCAGCAGCATCTTTGGCCTTTATTTACTTACATGCCAGCCACGTTCCCACTCCGGTGGTGACAACCGAAAGTTCTCCAGACATTGCCAAGTGTCCCCTGGGGGGCAAAATCACCCCCAGTGGAGAACTATTGCTCGAGGGAACAGCTCAGCCCTGGGGCGCCCAATGCCTGAAGTTTATACCAGGTGTTCGGAATCAGATATACTGATTTCATCCCCTGATTTTGGTGACAAGAAAAGAGATGCAGGGAGGAAAACTGAGTTACTCAAGGTCACACTGCAATGTGTCGTCTCTGGACTCCCATCTCAGTGCTCTTTGCCCTGCCCTACAGTATTTCAGTGGGGAGAAAACTTTCTCATTCCCCGGTGAGTGAGTTTCACTGCTCCCTTTCTCCAGCTTCAATTCAGTGACACTGACGGTTGCCACCTGGTGGCATGTGTAGAGCAGGAGCAGGTGTCTCCCCCAAGCTCTTCCATAGCAGCCCAACTGTCGCCTTCCCTTTCCTCACCAAGCGTTTCCCAATTCTCTGTGCCCTGAAGATGTCCTGGGTGTGGCCCAGCAGCCTCTGCTTCCCTTTTCCTTTCCTTTTCTTTTCGTTTCGTTTCTCTTCTCTTCTCTCTTTTCTTTTCTTTCTTTCCTTTTCTTTCTTTCTTTTTTTTCTTTTTTTTTCCAGCTATGTCGCCCAGGCTGGAGTGCAGTGGCACCCTCTTGGCTCACTGCAGCCTCTGCCTCCTGGGTTCGAGTGGTCATCCCACCTCAGCCTCCTGAGTAGCTGGGACTATGGGTGTGCGCCACCACGCCTGGCTAATTTTTATATTTTTAGTAGAGACAGGGTTTTGCCATGTTGGCCAGGCTGGTCTTGAACTCCTGGAATCAAGTGATCTGTGCACTTCGGTCTCCCAAAGTGCTGGGCTGATAGGTGTGAGCCACTGCGCTCCGCCCCTTTCCTTTCACTGTTGCTTTCAGTGTTCACTGAATGTGAGTGACTCAAGTATTTGTTGAGTACCCCAGTGGTGTGTCTAGCAGGGAAAAAAAACCCCAAACCCTGATTTGTGGTGTTTGCTAATTTCTGTGGTATAAACACTCCCACTGTAGCGAGTTTCAAACTCCCAAGACCTTCCTGAATATGGAGTTGGAAGAAATCTGCACAGGCCTGAGCTTGTCCCAGCACAGCCCTGGCTGAGCCCTGCCAGGCTCTTTGTGACTGAGTCCCCACACATCCCTGTGGGGCAGGGAGCATCATCAGCCCCATTTTACAGAGGAGGAAACTGAGACTCAGGGAGGTTCCATTTCTCCTGTAGGATTAGATCATTAGGTGAGTGGCATAGCCCAGGTTTCAATCAGGTTTATGGCCGTGTCCCACGCTACTCCTCAACCAGCAGCTACTCCTGCTGAGAGGCCAGTGGAGAGTCCTCTTGAGCTGGGCTCCTGGGCTTAGAGTGTAGACTCAGCACCCACCTGCTCCTCCTACCACAGAAAGAACGCCCAGGGCATGGGAGACGTTGTCGTCCCTTTGTTTAGGAAACACCAACTTGTGGCCGGGCGCGGTGGCTCACGCCTGTAATCCCAGCACTTTGGGAGGCCGAGGCGGGCGGATCACAAGGTCGGGAGATCGAGACCATCCTGGCTGACGTGGTGAAACCCCGTCCCTACTAAAAATACAAAACGTTAGCCAGACATGGTGGCAGGCGTCTGTAGTCCCAGCTACTCGGGAGGCTGAGGCAGGAGAAGGGCGTGAACCTGGGAGGTAGAGCTTGCAGTGAGCCGAGATCGCGCCCCTGCACTCCAGCCTGGACAACAGAGCGAGACTCCATCTCAAAAATAAAACAAAGCGGCCGGGCGCGGTGGCTCAAGCCTGTAATCCCAGCACTTTGGGAGGCCGAGACGGGCGGATCACGAGGTCGGGAGATCGAGACCATCCTGGTTAACACGGTGAAACCCCGCCTCTACTAAAAAATACAAAAAACTAGCCGGGCGAGGTGGCGGGCGCCTGTAGTCCCAGCTACTCGGGAGGCTGAGGCAGGAGAATGGCGTGAACCCGGGAGGCGGAGCTTGCAGTGAGCTGAGATCCGGCCACTGCACTCCAGCCTGGGCGACAGAGCGAGACTCCGTCTCAAAAAAAAAAAAAAAAAAAAAAACAAAGCAAAACAAAACACCAACATGTGAGCTTACCCACAATCACCCCCACGGACACACACTCATGCACGGGCCCGCATCTGATAACAGGCACGAACATTTATCAGGTGTTGAATGGATGCCAGGCACTGTGCCCAGCGTTCTTTATTCTCACAGCCACGCTGCCACACGCAGGCAGTGTGATTCTTGCCCCCCATTATATGGCCCAGGAATCGTGGGCCCAGAGAAGTTAGTAACTTTCCCAGTGTGGCATAGCTAATGAGAGCAGCCTGGAACGCGAACCTAGGAGTGTCTCTCCTCGCCGCCCCAGCACACACACTCACTACCTCACTCACAGATATGCACACATGTCCCCAACATAGACACACGTGTGCACGCTTCACACCCTCATGCCTGTAGATACAGGTGTGTGAGCCTTGTGAACACACAAACAGACGGACCCAGCAGGAACCTGGAGGACCTGGCCTATGGCTCTGCTGGGTCTCTGCTTCTGCCCAGCGGGGCTGGGCCAGGAGGGGCTGGGAGCTGAGGGTACTGGCTGACTGGCTGGCTGGTTGGGATCCTCTGTGTGTGTGTGTGTGTGTGTGTGTGTGTGTGTGTGTGTGTGTGTTTGAGACAGATTCTCGCTCTGTTGCCCAGGCTGGAGTGCAGTGGCGTAATCGTGGCTCACTGCAAGCTCCGCCTCCCGGGCTCACACCATTCTCCTGCCTCAGCCTCCCGAGTAGCTGGGACTACAGGCACCCACCACCTCGCCCGGCTAATTTTTTGTATTTTTAGTAGAGACGGGGTTTCACCGTGGTAGCCAGGATGGTCTCGATCTCCTGACCTCGTGATTTGCCTGCCTCAGCCTCCCAGAGTGCTGGGATTACAGGCGTGAGCCACCGCGCCCGGCCCCGGGATCCTGTGTTTTGAATGAGGCTCCTCAGTACTCGGCCCTACTGGGGTCCCAGCCCAAGGAACAGGACTCAGCCTGCTTCTGCACCACCTGGGGCTGCTTGAACTTTGCGACTTGTGGCCGTGACCTTTGGGGGTTTTTGTTCTGCGTGGCTGTAGCCGCCAGCAGAGGGGGTGGGGCACAGGCCAGAAAAACCCCTTCTGTGGGGTTTTGTGAGGAGTGACACTTGATTGCTTCTCCTCCCCTTCCAGGCTCAGAGCAGGGCTGGGGGGTGGTCGTGGGCAGTGACCAGCATCAGACCACCTGGGCGGAGGTTCAGCATGAACTTGCAATGACCTCCGTCTCTCCAAAACTGGGGGACCCAGCCCAGGGAAGGTGTGGGGGTTCCTGGGGCAGCTGGTCTGGGCTTGTCCTGCTCCTGCCATGGGCCAGCTGTGTGATGCTGAGAACAGGACGCACTCTCTCTGGGCCTCCGTGGCCTCTTGGGGACGGCTTGCACAGGATCCCTCCGGTCCTGAGTGAGAGGCTGTGGGCTGGCCTCGGGGAATTGAGGGTGCAGGTGGCGCTCAGGTGTCCGAGAAGCCATGGGAGCCGGGGGCTGCAGTGACTGGACAGAGAGGACCCTGGTACTCGCAGCTATTCTCAGACCACATCTGGAATTGTAGCTCCCTCTGGAGGGAGGCAGGAGGTCTCAGCCTTTCCTGGGGGGGCTGTGGCAACTGCGCTGCTCGCTCCACCCCTGCTCTCACCTCCCGCTGCAGTGCTGGCGAGCTCCATCAGTCCTTCACGCATCTCTACCCTTCTTCTGCCTGGGACCCTTGTTTTCATCCTAGGCAGGCCAGGGGGCCAGGGCAGCTGTTAGGAACGTGGCCCCTGCCATCTCCTTTTTTTCCTGCGATCAGCAGTCGCCCAGAACTCCAAGGCAGGGGCGTGAGTGCTGGCCAGTCCGTGGGAACAGACAGCAGCCTGGGAGACGAATTTCCTGCCTTACTCCAGTGCGGGTTTCTGGAAATGGGGACCTTGCCTTGAGCCTCCAGAGCTGAAACCCCAGACACCCAGGGAAGGCACTATGGGATTTAGCCCAGCCATAGTATGTCCTAACCGTGACCTTGGGCAGGTAACTCAACCTCTCTGTGCTTCCGTTTCCACAAAGCAAGGATAACACCGGGCTGTTGGAAGAATCAATATAGATAGTGTCGGGAGGGACTTAGGTAGAGTGCATGGCATTGGGTGGTACTCAAATGTCAGCTAATATTATTATTATTATTCTATGGAAAGAAGACACCAGGGGAAGTTGCAGAGCAGCCTGTGGGGGGACTCTGGAACAAGAGGCCGAGGCAGTGCAGCAGAGGGTCTCAGACGTGAGCGCTCTCTGCCCCGGAGTGCTCGACTGAGCACGAGGGTCTGCACTTTTTCTCCGTAAAGGGCCAGATGTAGGAATTTCAGGCTTTGTGGACTGTATGGTCTCAGTGACAGCTACTCAAACCTGCCTCTGTGACAGGAAAGCAGCTACCTGCATAGACAGCACACACCCCACTGAGAGTGGTGTATTCTGATCTAATTATGCTACTGGATACCCAAACTTGAACTTCTTGAACTTCCCATCATTCCATGTGTTGCAAATTATTCTCTTTTTGTGAGATGGAGTTTCATTCTTGTTGCCCAGCCTGGAGTGCAGTGGCTCGATCTTGCCTCACCACAACTTCTGCCCCCAGGTTCAAGCGATTCTCCTGCCTCAGCCTCCTGAGTAGCTGGGATTACAGTCATGTGCCACCACGCCAGCTAATTTTGTATTTTTAGTAGAGATGGGGTTTCACCATGTTGGTCAGGCTGGTCTCCAACTCCTGACCTCAGGTGATCTGCCTGCCTTGGCCTCCCAAAGTGCTGGGATTACAGGCGTGAGCCACCACGCCTGGCCACAAATTATTCTTAAACATTTTTTTCCAACCATTTAAAACATGAAAACCATTGGGGTGTGGTGGTGCACGCCTGTTATCCCAGCACTTGGGGAGGCCAAGGTAGGAGGTTGGCTTGAGCCCAGGAGTATAAGACCAGCCTGGGCAACATAGCACAACCCTGTCTCTACAAACAATCAACAACAAAAAAATTAGCCAGGGGAAGTGGCACGTGCCTGTGGTCTCAGCTACTCAGGAGGTTGAGGCAGGAGGATCACTTAAGCCTGGAAAATCGAGGGCTATAGTTAGCTGTGATTGTGCCACTGCACTCCTGCCTGAGCAACAGGGTGAGACCCGGTCTCAAAAAAATAAAAGTGAAAACCGTTCTTAGTGGCAGGCTGGACTGGGTCCCTGGGCAGTCATTTGCCTACTTCTGATTTAACAATCTCTTGTATGGAGTTTACTATGTAATAGGCATTGTTTTAAGCACTTTACAAATATTCAGCCATCTAATCCTCACAACAACCTTATGAGGTAGGTTATTATTCTCCCTTTATAGATTAAACAAACAAACAAAAAAGAGGCACAGAGAGGTTAAGTAACTTGTCCAAGGTCACACAGCAAGTGAGGGGTAGAGTCATGATTTGCACTGCGTGGTCTGGGTTTAGAGTCCACACTCTTGGTTGCTAGGCTGGGCCACGTCTCCCTGTGCAGATGGGGTGAATTCCTTCTATTCTGTTATGCAAAATAAGGATGAAAATCCTGCCCCACCTCTAAGGCTGTTTGGTGAACAGGGCCAGGTGGTCTCTGCCCTCATAGGACACTCGCTCTAATAGAGCAGCTGGGTGCGAATAACAGAAACACAGAAACCACGGAGAATCACACCTCCCAAAAAGTGCCGTGTGTGCAAAGAACGTGCAAGGGTGGGCAGAAGCGTCATGTAAACTGAGAAGTGCTGATGGCAAGAGGTGCGGATGGCAGTGGGAAGGAGGAGGGGAAGAAGGGGCTGGCTGGTGGGCTGACTGCTCTCCCTTGCCACCTCCCGCCCATCCAGCCTCACTTGCCTGCCGATAAGGCCCGGGGTGCACAGGGCCCCGAGCAACAGCACCTGCTGACCACAGTGCCGAGCTCCAGCAGCAGCTCCCTGGAGAGCTCGGCCAGCGCGTTGGACAGAAGGGCGCCCACTCGGAACCAGCCGCAGGCACCAGGCGCGGAGAAGGCCAGTGGGGCTGGGGAGGCCCGGGCCAGCACCGGGAGCTCAGGTAAGAGGTGGGAGCACACCTGGCTTCATCCCGACCCTCCTTGGTCTTTCTCACCTGGTTTCTGTCTTAGCCATCTCCTCCTGAGCCTCCCCGCAGAATGGGACGAGGCCTGAGCCACAGGGAACTTCCTTTGGTTCGCTGAACCCAAGTTCCCTCCCGCCTTTGCCCGTGCTGGGCCTATCACCTGAACATCCTTCCTTCTGTGGGACAACCCCAGCTTGTCCAAGTCCCCAGTATCTGGGAGAGGAGTTTTCCCGAAACCCCATCCCCACCACCACCCCCAGCTGGACCGGCTGCTCTTCCGGGCTCACCACGCCCTGGCCTCCCTTTGACAGGACTGTCAGGCTGCGTGTACACTGTCTTTTCCTCCTGTCTCCCTCACCAGTCTGTGGGACACCTGGTGAGCCTGGATCACCTCGTTCATCCCTGTATCCGCAGGCCCAACATGGCCCAGCTACTAATAACTAATCACGACAATCGCTTCTACTTACGGAAGGCTACAGTACAGCAGGCGCTATACTGGGCACTTTACATGCATCAAATTGACCTGCACGTCAACACTGAGAGATAGTTATTGTTGTTATCCCATTTTACAGATGAGGAAACTGAGCCCCAGAGAGGTTAAACAGCTTCTTCAAGGGCTCACGGCTAGTAAACAGAAGAGCCAGACTCACCGCTAGGCTGTCAGGCTCCAGAGCCCTGGGGTTGGCAGAGGAATGGGCTCCACTCACTGCAGCTTGTTGCTGGGTCTCTTTGGGTCTGAGACGCTGGGACTGTGGGGATCGTGTCCCATTAATGCAGGCTGCATTTTGCCCTGGACCTGGTCTATGACAGATGTCACTCCTGGTTGGCGTCTCTAGGGCCCACACTGGAGGGACCCCTGTACGGGGTCTGCTGGCCTGTGCCTCTCTCCCTCTTACCTGGCAGTGCCAGCCAGTGAGAATTCAGGGAATGACCATGAACTTGGGTCAGTCTCAGATCCCTGCCCAGCCACTCTGGTGCCATAAGAATTTGGGCGGGATGCTTAACTCTGCCAAGCCTTGGTTTTTTCACCTAGAGGTGAGCTATGGCACCTCCTTGCCAGGGCTGGTGAGAGATGAGTGACATTGTGCTCAGCTGGGCACCAGACCAGGATCAGGCTGCCTCTGGGCCGCCTCCAGGTGGGACTGATGGCTGCAGCCCCCACCGCACAGCCTCACTCACCCCCGGCTGCTCCTCAGCTCACTGCGCCCCTGCCTCTTGCCTGCACTCATGCTACCCCTGCCTGCAACACCTGTTTCTACCTGTCCCCAGCTGCCCACAGGAGCTGACTTGCCCATTTTTGTTTGCCCCATCATAGCCCCCAGTGTCCTCGGTGGAATGTCCCATCAGTGCCCCTCACTGCAGCCTGAGAACTTCCTGTGGGAGGACCTGGGTCAGTGCCCAGAAGAGAGCAGGGGCCCTAAACATTGTTGAATGAGTGTGCTCCAATGATAAACTCTGAGTCTTGCCCAGTTCTTGGATTCGTCTTTCTGATTTTTTTTTTTTTTTTTTGAAATGGAGTCTCGCTCTGTCTCCCAGGCTGGAGTTAAGTGGCGCAGTCTTGGCTTACTTCTCTGCTCACTGCAGCCTCCGCCTCCCAGGTTCAAGTGATCCTCCCACCTCAGCCTCCTGAGTAGCTGGGATTACAGGCATGTGCCATCATGCCTGGCTAATTTTTGTACTTTTAGTAGAGATGGGGTTTCACCATGTTGGCCAGAATGGTCTCGAAATCCTGACCTGAGGTGATCCATCTGCCTCGGCCTCCCAAAGGGCTGGGATTACAGGCGTGAGCCAACACACCCGACCCCTCTTTCTGATTTCTTTGCTACACCTGGTGTGGCTCCCTCCTTGGCCCAGAGTGGAGCCCTGACCATGTCTGCCCTCTCCTCTCCCCTCTGCCCCTTCTGCTCTGTGCTCCTTCTCCCAAGTCCCCCAACCCATTTCCCTGGCCTCTGCCCTCTACATCTCTCCCTCCCACCCCTAACACCTCCCTCCACTGTGGGAACCTGTAAACCCCAGGGTTGTGCCCCTTCGTGGTCCCCCATCCACCCCCGCAATGTCTCATGCTCGATGTGCAAAGGCCATGGTGACTTTGGGTGACATTTGAGTGCTGTGGAGGCTCAGGGTGGAAATTTCCTTCCGGCCCTGTGATTTCAGCCCTCCTCCCCCACCATCTGCTCCAAGGCTGTTTTGAGCACAGCAGGTTGCCAGCTCCATCTGCCTCCCAGCTGCCCTAGTAGTTGGAGTTAGGGGGAACCAGGCTGTGGTGAGGGCACTCAGCAGGCCTCTGCAGCAACAGTAGCAGCAATGTTCATTTTCTGAGGGGGCTGCTGTATGCCAGTCCCCTCACATTCATCTCAGCAAACCCACCATCCTGTGTCTCCCCAACCAGTTAGAAAACTCAGCCGCCCGCAGAGGCTGGGCAGGAAGGTGAGGCAAACCTTGGGCTCGCCTTGTCCGAATCTCCTGCATCTGGCTCCCAAGGGAAGCCATAAATCCAGATTTTTAAATGTAAATGCCTGAATTTTAAATGTTGGTAATCAAATTCACTTAAAAACATCACCACTACCACCACCACCAACAAAAAACCCCGTAGACTTGTCCCTGTTACAGGCACTAGGAACACAGCAGGGAACGATCAAAAAGTTCCTGGTCTGGCCAGGCAAGGTGGCTCATGCCTGCAATCTCAGTACTTCAGGAGGCCAAGGCAGGAGGATCACTTGAGCCCAGGAGTTCAAGACTAGCCTGGGCAACATAGCAAGACCCCTGTCTCTATTTAAAAAAAAAAAAAAAAAAGTCCCTATCCGCCCGGGCTGAGAGTCTGGTTGGGGACCCCAGGAGCTGGGGGCCCTGGAGATCACAGAAATGGGGAGGGACCCAGAGAGTGGTGCATAGGATGGGAAGTAAATGTCTCTAGAGAGGGAGGCCAGGGGCCGGGGGGTGCTTCGTGGAGGACGTGGCCTTTGAGCTAAGACCTCAGCACTAGAGAAGGGCTCTGTAGGCTGAGGGAGCAGCCTGTGCAAAAGCCCAGGGGACCTGAAGGGCTCAAGGGGCTGTAGCAGGGGGGAGTGTGGCTGGAAGGAGCCCCATCAAGGTGTTGGAGCCGCACGAGAGGGGGCAGGAGAAGGCAGGCTCCGGATCAGACAGGGCCTGGTAGGCTGTGGGGAGGACTGTGGGTTTTTGAGCCCCCAGGGAGGTGATCTGCCAAGTTCAAGGGCCAGCTCTGGCTGCTGATGGGAATCAGATTTCAGGGGGGTGGGGTCGAAGCCTGTTCACAGCCATCCAGATGGGAGCGGGTGGAGGCTTCCATAGCTCACTGCATCATGCAGCAGCAGGGCTGGTGACCCTTGCAGAAATCATCTTTTGTTTTTGTTTTTGAGATGGAGTTTTGCTCTTTCGCCCAGGCTGGAGTGAAGTGGCATGATTTCGGCTCATGCAACCTCCACACCCTGGGTTCAAGTGATTCTCCTGCCTCAGCCTCCTGACTAGCTGAGATTATAGGCACCTGCCACCATACCCGGCTAATTTTTTTTTTTTTGTATTTTGAGTAGAGACGGGGTTTCACCATGTTGGCCAGGCTGGTCTCAAACTCCTGACCTCAGGTGATCCACCTGCCTTGGCCTCCCAAAGTGCTGGGATTACAGGCGTGAGCCACCGTGCCTGGCCCAGATGTCATCTTTTGAAGGGAGACAAGGCAGGAATGACGAACGGGTGTGTGATATGGGAGAAAGACGGGTCCGAGGCTCTGGGCACAAGCAGCTGGGTGGATGGCAGCAATGAGAACAGTGATGAGGAGGAGCGGGTTGGATGGGAGATGGGAGTAGAATCAAGAGTTAAGTTTGAGGCCAAGCACCGTGGCTCACACCTGTAATCTCAGCACTTTGGGAGGCCAAGGCAGGCAGATTCCTTGAGGTTAGGTGTTCGAGACCAACCCAGGCAACCTGGCAAAACCCCGTCCCTACAAAAAAATTAGCAGGGTGCGGTGGCCTGTAGTCCCAACTATTCAGGAGGCTGAGATGGGAGGATCACTTGAGGCCTGGAGGCAGAGGTCACAGTGAGTTGAGAGAGTGACACTGCACTCTTTTGAGACCCTGTCTCAAAAAACAAACAAACAAACAGAAACCAGAAGAGACAGCATCTCACTATGTTGCCCAGTCTGGTCTTGAACTCCTGGGCTCAAGCGATCCTACAAACTTGGCCTCCCAAGTAGACATCTGTTTTATATCATTGGCTCCTCCCATCTCTGGGGTGATTGGGGCTGGGTAGGTGGTGATGCTATTCTTATTCAGCAGAAAATGAGGCACATGCAGGTTAAGTGACTTGCTCAAGGTCACACAGCAGAGCTGGGCTAGAATCTCGGTCTCTTGGCTCCTGGCCCAGTGCTCTTTCCCATGTGTCTGAATCTGCATCTTGGGCAGGGGTCTCAGGGCCCCACTCCCGGACCCCTGGACTGATCCCCACCCCATCTTGTGCTTAGCAGATTCTTCCCCTGGTGGCCATGGGACCCAGGTCAATGTCACCTGCATCGTGAATGTCTGTAGCAGCTCTGACCACAGCTCACAGTGCTCCTCTCAAGCCAGCTCCACGATGGGGGACACAGATGCCAGCCCCTCGGGTTCCCCGAAGGACGAGCAGGTCCCCTTCTCCAAGGAGGAATGCGCCTTTCGGTCACAGCTGGAGACGCCAGAGACCCTGCTGGGGAGCACTGAAGAGAAGCCCCTGCCCCTTGGCGTGCCTGATGCTGGGATGAAGCCCAGTTAACCAGGCTGGTATGGGCTGTGTCGTAGCCAAGGCGGGCTGAGCCCTGGCAGTATGACCCTGCAAAGGGGCCCTGGTCCTTCCAGGTCCCCACCGATAGGACTCTATGGCTCTTTCTGGGCCAAGTTCCTTTAGTGCCCTCCACAGCTGCAGCCTCCCTCTGACTTGCAGACCGAGAGCAGAGGCAGTGAGTTGTGGAAAGCCTGTGCTGCCACGGTGTGTCCCTCTCGGAAGGCTAGCTGGGCACGGACGTTCGGGGCACGCCGGGGCAAGTCCCTGACTCACTGTGGCCTGCCCCGCCCAGCTGGGCCTGCGAGCTTTGGCTTCTGGAGCCCTCAGGTTTTTTGTTTGTTTGTTTATGTCTCTCCTGGGCTCTGACCCAGCTCTGGCTTCCAGAAAATCCCAGCATCCTTCTCTGCAGAGGGGCTTTCAGGAGGGATGCTGCCTGAGTCACCCATGAAGACAGGACAGTGCTTCAGCCTGAGGCTGAGACTGTGGGACAGTCCCAGGGCTCTGTGCAGGGAGGAGGTGGCAGCCCTGTAGGCTGTAGGGGTCCTTCAGGTTAGCTCAGGAGGCTTGGAAAGCATCACCTCAGGCCAGGTACAGTGGCTCACACCTATGATCCCAGCACTTTGGGAGGCCGAGGTGGGTGGATCACCTGAGGTTAGGAGTTCAAGACCAGCCTGGCCAACATGATAAAACCCCATCTCTACTAAAAATACAGAAATTAGCCGGGCGTGGTGGCAGGCACCTATAGTCCCAGCTACTCAGAAGGCTGAGGCAGGAAAATCGTTTGAACCCTGGAGGCGGAGGTTACAGGGAGCTGAGATCATGTCACCGTACTCCAGCCTGGGCGACACAGCGAGTCTGTCTCAAAAAAAAAAAAAAAAAAGAAGGCACCACCTCCAAATGCTAACTTGTCCTTTTGTACCATGGTATGAAAGTCAGATGCCCAGTGGGCCCAGGCAGGCCACCGTATTCAGTGCTGTGGCCTGGGCAAGATAATGCACTTCTAACTGGAAATCTGCCAATTTTCTAAAACGGTAAGTACCACGCCGGCCAACAAGCCAATGACAAACAAAGCCAAACTCTGCCAGCCACATCCAACCCCCCACCTCCCATCTGCACCCTCCACCTTCACTCCGGTGTGCCTGCAGCCCCGCCCCTCCTTTCTTGCTGCCTGGTGTGGTGTCCTAGGCCACACCGTCTCCTTTCAGGGAATTTCAGGAGCTAGAGATGACTGAGTCCTCGTAGCCATCTCTCTCCTCCTACCTCAGCCTAGACCCTCCTCCTCCCTCCTGAGGGGTGGGTTCTTCTTCCCCACTCCCCACCCTCAATTCCCTGGCCCCAAGCGGGCTGCCTCGCCACTTTGGTACATGGCCAGTGTGATCCCAAGTGCCAGTCTTGTGTCTGTGTCTGTGTTGCGTGTTGTGGGTGTGTGTAACCAAGGTCGGCAAGTTGAATGGCCTGCCTTGAAGCCGCTGAAGCTGAGATTCCTCCCCGTTAGAGTCAGCCTTCCCCCTCCCCTCCCCAAAACATGCCCAAGGCCCTGCAGAGGGGGAACCCGTGTAGCCTTGCCCGGATTCTGGGAGTAAGCAGGTTGAGGGGCTCCTGGAAAGGCTGACTCAGTCTCAGGTGCATGGGGATAAAGGAGAAGGCATGAACTTATCTAGAAGAGTGGGGGCAGGGTGATAAATTGTTGATAAATTCCACTGGACTTGAGCTTAGCAGCTGAACTATTGGAGGGTGGGAGAGTCCAGCCATTACCATGGAGACAAGAAGGGTTTTCCACCTTGGAATCAAGATGTCAGACTGGCTGGCTGCAGTGACGTACACCTGTAATCCCAGCTAATCCGGAGGCTGAGGGCAGGATCACTGGAGCCCAGAAGTTTGAGGCTGCAGTGAGCTATGATCGCGCCACTACACTCCGGCTTGGGCAACAGAGTGAGACCCTGTCTCTTAAAAAAGAAAGTCAGACTGCCGAGGCTGGCCAGGTTTCTGCCCACATTGGACCCACATGAGGACGCGATGGAGTGCACCTGCCCCCTGGTGGACAGTCCTGGGAGAACCTCGGGCTTCCTTGGCATCGCTGGGCAGAGCCGGGAAGCGATGAATCTGGAGACTGTGGAGCCTCAGTTCCCTTGCGTGTGTTGATCCTGAGACAATGAGAGTTTGCACTGTATGCTGGACAGCATTCCCGCTTATCAATAAACCTGTTTGTTTTACATGTCGACCCCTGGCTCTACCTGGGGTCTGGGCTTGGGTTTGTCCGTGGTCCTGCTTGTCTGCCACCCCTGTGTAAGGGGAGATGGCGTCATGGTCCCTGGGGTCTGGCCAGCCCCTGTTGTGACTGGACCACAGAGGGTCCCCTGTTACAGCCGGCCCCTCAAACCTGTGAACAATAAGAGAACCTCCTGCTCAGGACCGCACAGCTGGCTGGGTTCCAAGTGTGTCCTGGTCTCATGCCCTCGTCCCCCGGGTCTCCTGGGCCTCCTCTCAGGACTGGGGTGGGGTCTCTGCAGATCCCTAGCAGCCTAGGCAGCCAGGCTCTGCCCTCCTGGGGACCCCACTCGGGGAGAGTGGGTGCCCCTGGGATGCTCAGACCAGTACAGGGCTTTGGGGGCACAGAGAACATCCCTGGGTCCAGGTAGGAGGTCAGAACAGGGTTCTAGAGATGACCTCTGACCTCCTCCTGAGGGATGAGCAGCAGTTTTCTAGAACAAAGGATTGCAGGGAACTGTCAGGCCAAAGGAGTTCTGAGTTTAAAGACCTTAGCCTGGCCAACATGGTGAAACCCCACCTCTACTAAAAATACAAAAAATTAGCCGGGCATGATGGTATGCGCCTATAATCCTAGCTAGTCAGGAGGCTGAGGCATGAGAATCACTTGAATTGAGGAGACAGAGGTTGCAGTGAGCTGAGATCGGGCCACTGCACTCCGGCGTGGGTGACAGAGTGAGAGTCCGTCTCCAAATAAATAAAATTAATTAATTAAAATAAAGCCTTGGAGGGGAGAGAGACCTTGGCCTGTGTATTGGTTCCACTGATCCCCTGGGTCACCATCGTCACTCCAGCTCCTGTGACTCCCTCAGTGGGACCATTTTCGTTCTTGGTGATTGCAGGATCTGTGATTGATGGAACGCCCTGCCTCCTGGCTCCTCGCCCTCTTCTCCTCCGTAGTCCTGTCCTCCAGCCTGTCTCAGTCACTCAACCCTTGACCAGGGCTCCCCATACTTATTCCATAAAGAGCCAGGGAGCAAATGTAATTTTTGAGACAAGGTCTCATTCTGTCACCCAAGCTGAAATATGATCGTGGCTCACTGCAGCCCTGACTTCCTGTCTCAGCCTCTTGAGTAGCTGGGACTACAGGCATGGACCACTATGCCCAGCTAAATTATTTATTTATTTTTATTTTTTTGGCGGGGAGGGGGTTTCCCTGTGTTGCCCAGGCTTGTCTCGAACTCCAGGGCTCAAGTGATCCACCGGCCTTGGCCTCCTAAAGTGCTGGGATTGCAGGCATGAGCCATTGTGCCTGACCAGAATAAATATTTTATACTTGGCAGGTCTTACAGTTTCTGCAACAACCCCTCAACTGTGCTGTTGTAGTGTGAAAACAGCTGTGCCCAGGACGTAAAAGAATGGGCAGGAGGCGGATGTGGCCTTCGGGATGTAGCCAGGCCAATGCCTTAGACCCTGGTATTATTGATAACTGTACCCTAATGTCAATTTCAAGCATCCCACTTTCCCCCACCCCTACTTCCTCCTGTCTTTCTCCCTCACTGGCACCTGCAGCTGTTGGTTACATTTTCTCCCTTGTGCGCACCTACAACACTTTCTCCTGGTTTGTTGTTCTCTCTCTGGTTGAACCCAGCACTCTGTTTGTGCCACACCTGCACCTCTGCACCTGGATGGGGCACGATGATGGCATTCCACCATGCTGGCTGGTCGCATTTTCATTTCATGATCATTAGACGTGGCCGGGCACGGTGGCTTACGCCTGTAATCTCAGCACTTTAGGAGGCTGAGGTGGGTGGATTGCTTGAGCTCAGGAGTTCAAGACTGGCCTGGGCAACATGGTGAAACCTCATCTCCACGAAAAATATACAGAAACTAGCTGGGTGTGGTGGCATGCACCTGGAGTCCCAACTACCCATGAGGCTTAAGTGGGAGGATTGCTTGAGCCCAGGAGGCGGAGGTTGCTGTGAGCTGAGATCTCGCCACTGCACTCCAGCCTGGAGGACGGAAAAAAAAGAATAAATTTTATGGGGGTCCTTGGTGCCGCCCAGCAGTGACAACAGGTCCCCTACCCGATATATTAGTTCCTATTGCTGTGAAAGGAGCTGGGCACATTCCTCAGCCCCGGGCTCAAAACTCCCTGAGCCTAGCACAAACACATCCCATCCTCCCATCCCACCACCATATATCTCTCAAACTCCCTGAGCCCAGTATAAACACCACCTGGAAAGTCTCCGATAAGGGGACAGCCGTTCAAGGTTACTGAAAGCGCAGGAGCCAAAAGAATTTCTTTGTTCCCCTACAACTTTCGGGCTATAAAAAGCAAACGCTCGCATTGTTCAGGGCCCTCTTGTATACTGTGTAAAGGAGGGACCAAGTTCGAACTTGTAGTAAAGATCCTTGCCGCTTGGCTTTGACTCTGGACTCTGGTGGTCTTCTTTGGGGAACAAACAGTCTGGGCATAACATCTGGGGGCCCGTCCGGGATTCCCCAAGCCCACCAGACCCCTGGTCAACAGATCTGCTAAGATCGATCTACTGATAGGTGAGCTGGCTCGTCTCCGTTTGTCTGTCTGTGTCTGAGTGTCTGTTCTGAATCTGAATCTGTGACTCGCAAGGTCTGAAACTGAAGCTGGCACAGTCCTGGCGGACGCGCTATAGGACAGCCAGTGGAGACCGGTGGGAGACGTCCCCTGGCTCTCTTCTGATTTAAATTGCGATCTGAGTTGCCGGAGCACGTTCGCGATCCGGGCAACAGCTGAATCTGACCCCGGTCCCCGGGTGCGCGCTCGCGGTCTGAATTGCCCCGGTCCCCGGGTGCGCGCTTGCGGTCTGAATTGCCCCGGTCCCCGGGTGCGCGCTCGCGGTCTGAATTGCCGCGGTCCCCGGGTGCGCGCTCGCGGTCTGAATTGCCCCGGTCCCCGGGTGCGCGCTCGCTGTCTGAATTGCCCCGGTCCCCGGGCTCCCGGCTCGGTTCCCGGGCTCCCGGCTTCCGGCGCACGCTTCCGGCGCCGCGCTCGCGGCCCCGGTCCCCGGGCTCCCGGCTTCCGGCGCCACGCCTGCGGCCCCGGTCCCCGGGCTCCCGGCTTCCGGCGCAGATTTCCTTTACAGGGATTCTAACCCACATTCCTTTACAAAAAGAGACACAGAAAGTGAGACTGGGGAGAGGGAGAGAATGAGTGAGAGAGAGACCATAAGAGACGGGAGAGGGAGAAAGTGAGAAAGGAAATCGGAAAGAGAAAGGGGAGGAAACGGCAGACGTGGAGAGTCAGAGAGAGAGACAGAAAGAAAAAGAGACTGAGTGTGAAGGAGAAAGGACACGGGATGACAGAGAGAAAGAGAGCACGCGCGAATGAAAGAGCAGGAGA
The DNA here is from genome assembly GCF_043159975.1 of Macaca nemestrina. Classification (NCBI taxonomy): domain Eukaryota; kingdom Metazoa; phylum Chordata; class Mammalia; order Primates; family Cercopithecidae; genus Macaca; species Macaca nemestrina. The sequence goes on along the minus strand of NC_092125.1, from coordinate 221,822,932 downwards.
GAGCAGGCGGAGAGGAGGCAGCCGGCACTCACGGGCCTGCTGAAAGGGAAAGTAACTTTGAGGGGCCGACGGGGCGGACGCAAAGGCGTACTTCGCGGACTAGCACCCCCCCAGCCGCCTGACTCCACGGTGGCTTTACCCCTCCGGGAAATAGGACCCCCAGATGACACAGGAATCCCCAGGCTCCAGTACTGGCCATTCTCCACCAGTAATCTGTATAACTGGAAAACTCAGAGTGCTTGGTTTTCAGACAACCCCAAAGATCTACTGGCTTTACTGGATAGTGTCATGTTCACCCACCAGCCCACTTGGGACGATTGTCAGCAGCTCCTCCGAATCTTGTTTACCACGGAGGAGCGAGAAAAAATACAGGTAGAAGCTAGAAAGCTGGTCCCGGGGGACAACGGTCAACCGACTGCCAACCCCGACCTCACAAACGCGACCTTTCCTCTGACCAGGCCGGCATGGGACTACAACACGGCAGAAGGTAGGGGATGGCTACGCCTTTATCGCCAGACTCTAATGGCAGGTCTCCGGGCAGCTGCTCGCAAGCCCACTAATTTGGCTAAAGTATATTCTATTCTGCAAGAAAAGACAGAGAGCCCAGCCACCTACTTAGAAAAATTAATGGAAGCTTTTAGACAGTACACCCCCATAGATATAGAGGCTCCAGGAAGTCAGACAGCTGTTGTAATGTCATTCGTAAATCAGGTAGCCCCAGATATTAAAAGAAAACTCCAGAAATTAAAAGACTTGGAAGGAAAGCGGATTCAGGACCTCCTTCAGATAGCCCAGCAGGTTTACAATAACAGAGATACTCCAGAAGAAAGGCAATTTAAGGCCACTGAAAAAATGACCAAGGTCCTGGCAGCAGTAGTACAGAAAGAGCATCTACAGCCAGAGTACACCCAACCCAGGTGGCCCCCCAAGGCATAATAATCTGAAAAAAGACCAATGTGCCTACTGCAAGGAGGCTGGCCACTAGGTAAGAGACTGCCCCAAAAAGAAACAACGAGGACAGGGACCCCCTAGGTCTACACCCGTACTAGTCACTCAAGATGAAGACTAGGGAAGATGGGGTTCGGATCCCCTCCCCGAACCTAGGGTAACTTTGCAAGTGGAGGGGTTCCCGGTCCAGTTCTTGGTCAATATGGGAGCACAGCACTTAGTCTTAATTAAAACTAATGAAAAATTATCCTCCAGGTCCTCGTGGGTACAAAGGGCCACAGAAGTTAAAAAATACCCATAGACAATACAAAAAACAGTAAACCTCGGAGCCAAGAATGTAACCCATTCTTTCCTGATTATCCCTGAGAGCCCCTGTCCCCTATTAAGGAGAGACCTGCTAACTAAAATGGGAGCACAGATCCATTTCCTCCCTGAGGGGCCCATCGTGACCAACTCCCACAATCAACCCGTGTCCGTCCTAACTATAACCCTAGAAGATGAGTACCGGCTCCACCAGGAGCAAACGGCCCCTGACCAGGACATAGCAACCTGGCTCCAGCAATATCCAGAAGCTTGGGCGGAAATGGGGGGCTTAGGACTAGCAAAACACCGTCCTGCTTTATTTGTTGAACTTAAACCTGGGGCAGACCCCGTGCGGGTACGCCAATACCTGATGCCCCTAGAGGCCAAGAAAGGAATTGCCCCGCATATCCGCCGGCTCCTTGACCAAGGGGTCCTCCGCTCATGTCACTCACCCTGGAATACTCCATTGTTGCCGGTACGAAAACCTAATAGTGGAGAATACAGACCTGTACAAGACTTAAGAAAAATCAATAAGAGGGTTGTGGACATACATCCAACTGTGCCTAACCCATATACCCTCCTGAGTACCCTAAACCCTAAACATCAATGGTACACTGTTTTAGATTTAAAAGATGCTTTCTTCAGTTTGCCTTTAGCCCCTCAGAGCCAAAAGCTCTTCGCCTTCAAATGGAATGACCCTAATAAGGGCATAAGTGGCCAACTGACATGGACCAGACTGCCGCAAGAATTCAAAAACTCTCCTACCCTGTTCGATGAGGCCCTCCATGAAGACCTGGGATAACTTTCCTGCCCCCAACGACCTTAAACCCTGCCTCGCTGCTGCCCAACCCGGACCTGGACGCCCCACTCCACGACTGCACCGAGGTACTAGCTCAGGTGCACGGAGTTCGAGAAGACCTGCAGGACCGCCCACTTCCTGACGCCGACCTCGTCTGGTTCACTGATAGGAGCAGCTTCATGCATCAAGGCCAGAGGTACGCTGGAGCGGCAGTGACTTCAGAGACTGAGGTAATCTGGGCGGAACCCCTGCCCCCAGGGACATCGGCCCAGAAGGCCGAATTGATAGCGCTCACCCAAGCTCTTACCTTAGGGGCGGGGAAAAAGCTGACAGTATATACAGACAGCCGATATGCTTTTACAACAACACATATACATGGGGCCATTTACAGGGAGCGGGGGTTACTGACGGCTGAAAAAAAAGAGATAAAAAAACAAGCAAAAAATCCTAGCCCTGCTAACAGCCCTATGGAGGCCAGAAAAGTTAGCCATTGTGCATTGCCCAGGGCATCAAAAACTAACTACTCCAACTGCTCAAGGCAACTTTCTGGCGGACCAAACTGCAAGAAAAGTAGCGAAGGCTCCCAGCCAACTCCTTGCACTCCAGCTCCCTGACCCGGGCCCCCGGGACTTGCCATATTTCCCTGATTATTCAGAACAAGATCTCCAGTGGATTGACAAGCTTCCCCTGAAACAGATTCAGAATGGGTGGTGGACTGATACTAATGACCAAACCATCCTACCAGAAAAATTAAAACAACAAGTGTTAGAACACATCCACTGAACCACCCACCTGGGTGCTCGGCGGATGATAGACCTGATCAAACGCTTGAAGCTCAAATTCAGACATACAGCCAAGATGGCCAGCAACATCGTAACAAGTTGCAAAGTCTGCCAGCTTAACAACGCCTATCCCCAATCCCAGGCTGCAACAGGAACAAGGCTCAAAGGAACCAGGCCCGGTATATACTGGGAAGTAGATTTTACTGAGATAAAGCCAGGAAAATACGGGTATCGGTACTTACTTGTCTTTGTAGATACTTTTTCAGGGTGGACTGAAGCATTCCCCACCAAGAAAGAAACTGCTCAGGTTGTAGCAAAGAAAATCCTGGAAGATATCCTCCCCAGGTATGGCTTCCCCGTCCAGATAGGGTCAGATAATGGGCCGGCCTTCGTCGCTAAGGTAAGTCAGGATTTGGCTTCCATCCTTAGGGCAAATTGGAAACTACATTGCGCTTACAGGCCCCAGAGTTCAGGACAGGTAGAGAGAATGAATTGGACCTTAAAAGAGACCTTAACTAAATTGACTATGGAGACTGGCGCTAATTAGGTGGTCCTTCTCCCCTACGCTCTGTTCCGGGCCCGTAATACCCCTTACAGACTAGGCCTTACTCCTTATGAAATTATGTATGGCAGACCCCCACCCTTAGTTCCCGGCCTAAAAGATGATCTGCTCAAGTCCGAAACAGAAAATGTCTCTGAACTCTTATTTTCCCTACAAGCCTTGCAGAAAATTCATCAAGAAATCTGGCCCAAGCTGAAGGAACTATATGAGACCGGTCCCCCGCCGACACCCCATCCGTACCAGCCGGGAGACTGGGTCCTGGTCAAGCAACACAGACAAGAGACCCTAGAACCCAGGTGGAAAGGACCACTCCAGGTACTCCTAACCACACCCACCGCCCTGAAGGTAGAAGGCATCGCATCGTAGATCCACTACACCCACGTCAAGCCAGTAGACCCAACCTCCGATCTTCTAGGACCAATCACGGCGGCGGCTGAAACACCGGACACGTGGACTGTGGACAGAGCTAGAAACAACCCCTTAAAACTCACCCTGCGCCGGCAGCATAGCTCACTGCAAACATGCAGTTAGGTAGTCTAACCCTAACGTTAGTCGCCCTAGTGGCCGCTGGGGAAATCACAAAACCAGCTCATAATCCCTTTGTCTGAAGAGTCTGGCTTTATAAAAACCGAACCCACCCTGGGCAACCTCATAAGCCCAGAAAATTATTGGCCAGTGCTGATTGCCCTTCCTCAGGGTGCAACAGCCCAATTCTACTAAATTTTACTGGTTTTCAAATAGCCAAACCTATGACACCAATAATATGCTTTAAGTTTGATCAGACTAAATACAATTGTAAACACTATTGGTGGCACCAAAATGCCGGCTGTCCTTATAACTATTGTAACATCCATAGACCCCGTTATTGGGAAGAGAGAAAACAGTTAGACCCTAAATAGCCCTTCCATCGTAGACAGGATAGAAACTTTTCATATACATAAATAGTTAGAGACCCCTGGAACTCCCGCTGGACCACACCTCAACATGGGGCCGTATACTACTCCCCCTCCTCCACATGGCCTAGCAGTCACCTCTATCTGTGGCGAGGCCTAGTGCAAGTACTGCCCCTGGTCCACGGGAATATCCAACAACAGGAAAACAGACTAACACAAGACTTACGTCCTTTCTCCTGGTTAAAGTTATTACAAGAAGGACTAGAACTTGCTAACCTTACAGGACTTCATAGCCTGTCTGGCTGCTTTCTGTGCGCCACTCTAGGGCGTCCACCGCTAACCGCTGTCCCTCTGCCATGAGGATCCTCTACCTTTGCCCAAGCTAACAACCTCCGAAACCTCTCGTATGCTCCTATCCTGAACGTGCCCCTATATCTAAACCCCAGTCAGGAGAAGTTTCCCTACTGTTTCTCAGGAACCAATTCCAGCCTCTGCAGCATCACTGCAACGCCCCCTAATATCACCTTAAGGGCTCCATCAGGCATATTCTTCTGGTGTAATAGAACCTTATCTAAGAACCTACCTAGTCCTTCTGTTAATAACCTACTGTGTCTCCCTGTCACATTAGTTCCCCGGTTGACTCTACTAACTGCTGGCGAGTTCCTAGGGTATACCGGTAACTGGACTAGTGCTGTTATTCACCCAGACCCTAGACCAAAACCTGCACGAGCCATATTTCTCCCCCTCATTGCAGGAATCTCCCTCACCGCATCCTTCATTGCGGCCGGACTGGCGGGGGGAGCCCTAGGTCACACCCTCATAAAAAGTAACAAGTTGTACCAACAATTTGCTGTTGCTATGGAAGAGTCGGCTGAGTCCCTCGCCTCCCTTCAGCGACAGCTCACGTCCCTAACTCAGGTAACCTTGCAGAACCGGAGAGCCCTAGACCTACTCACTGCAGAAAAAGGTGGTACATGTATATTTCTAAAAGAAGATGTTGTTTCTACATAAATAAATCAGGACTTGTAGAGGACCAGGTCCAACAGTTACGCAAGTTAAGCACTGAAGTAAAAACACGGCAGTTTGCTTCAGCTGCAGACCAATGGTGGAATTCCTCTATGTTTTCTCTGTTAGCCCCCTTCCTTGGACCCCTGCTAAGTCTACTATTTCTGCTTACCGTAGGACCTTGTGTTGTTAACAGAATTTTACAATTTGTTAAGGAAAGATTTGACACTGTACAACTCATGGTCCTCAGAGCCCAATACCAACCTGTAAACGCTGAAACAGAATCAGACTTATAAGACCCAAGATTGGCTCTAAAGATACCTGAAGAGAAGGGGGGAATGAAAGGAGCTGGGCACATTCCTCAGCCCCGGGCTCAAAACTCCCTGAGCCTAGCACAAACACATCCCATCCTCCCATCCCACCACCATATATCTCTCAAACTCCCTGAGCCCAGTATAAACACCACCTGGAAAGTCTCCGATAAGGGGACAGCCGTTCAAGGTTACTGAAAGCGCAGGAGCCAAAAGAATTTCTTTGTTCCCCTACAACTTTCGGGCTATAAAAAGCAAACGCTTGCATTGTTCAGGGCCCTCTTGTATACTGTGTAAAGGAGGGACCAAGTTCGAACTTGTAGTAAAGATCCTTGCCGCTTGGCTTTGACTCTGGACTCTGGTGGTCTTCTTTAGGGAACAAACAGTCTGGGCATTAACAGCTGCTATAACAAACCACACAAACTCAGTGACTTAAAACAATACAATTGCATTCTCCTACAGCTCTAGAAGTCAGAAGTATAAAAGCAAGGTGTTGCCAGGCCTGCTAGGCTCAAATGGGGAATTTGTTTTTGGAGGCTTTAGGGGAGAATCTGGTTCCTTGCCTTCAGCTTCTAGTGGCACCTGCATTCCTTGGCTTATGGCCCCTTTGTCCATCTTCAGAGATAGCGATGGAGTCTCTTCAGTAGTCAGATCTCCCTCTGCCTCCCAATTATAGGGACACCTGTAATCACAACGGACCACCCAGATAATCCAGGACACTCTCCTTGTCTCAGCGTTTTGGCCAGGTTGCAGGAATTCAGACATCAATGTCTTTGCAGGGGCAAAGACAACCATTGGTTATCCAGCCTACCAGCTCCCATTCATTCAGTCTCCCACTCTTTCTATTTATCTTTTAATTTTATTTATTTATTTATTTATTTTGAGATGGAGTCTTGCTCTGTCACCCAGGCTGGAGTGCAGTGGTGCGATCTCGGCTCACTGCAAGCTCTGCCTCCCGGGTTCAAGCAATTCTCCTGCCTCAGCCTCCCAAGCAGCTGGGATTATAGGCGCATGCCACCATGCCCAGCTAATTTTTGTATTTTTAGTAGAGAAGGGGTTTCGCCATGTTGGCCAAGCTGGTCTCGAACTCCTGACAGGTGATGCACCCACCTCGGCCTCCCAAAGTGCTGGGATTACAGGCCTGAGTCACTGCACCCAGCCTATTTTATCTTTTAAATAAAAGGATTAATTGAGGTTTTTGTTTGAGACTGAGTATCACTCAGTGACCCAGGCTGGAGGGCAGTAGCACAATCACAGCTCACTGCAGCCTGAAACTCCTGGGCTTAAGTGATCCTCCCACCTTGGCTTCCCAAAGTGCTGGGATTATAGGGATGAGCCACCATGCCTTACCTTGCTCTTCTAGATGGACTATTTCATGTGTTCTCCTTTATCACCAAGCCTCTGTCCTCACCCCACCCTTACCTTCAGTTGGTTACCTTGCTGTCTATTTCACTGAGAAAATAAAACAAACATAAGAGAATGCTTCATGCTTGCCTCACCACATCTCCCCTCTTACCCTGTGTCTGTGCCCACAACTCTGGCCTTTGCCGTGACTGGGTCTGAGGATGGTTCCTCCTCCGCACGGGATCTTAGCATCTCTCCTGGCTCAAGGACATTGCTTCACCGAGTCTCCTGTCTCTTTCCTTCAGCCTCCATTTCTGTGGCTCCTGGATCTTTCCTGTTTGCATATAGACACACGGAGGCTCCTCCCATTTGCTGAACAACCTCACACCCATTAGGACGACTGCTATCAAAAACCCAGAAATTAGTGTTGGTGAAAATGTGGAGAGATGGAAAACCTTGTGCGTCGCTGAGGAGAGTGCACAAGGGTCCAACTGCTACGGGATACAGCGTGACAGTGACTCAAAACATGGAACATAGAATTACCATCTGATCCAGCAACTCCACTTGTGGGTGTCTACCCCAAAGAATTGAAAACAGAAAAACAGAGTCTCAAACGGATATTTGTACAGCTGTGTTCCTTGTTCATAATAGCCAAAAGTGGAAACAACCTAGGTGTCCAAAACGTGGAATGGATAAACAAAATGTGGTCTACAGCCTGGGCGCAGTGGCTCACACCTATAATCCCAGCACTTTGCGGGGCTGAGGTGGGTGGATCACCTGAGGTCAGGAGTTCGAGACCAGCCTGGCCAACATGGTGAAACCCCAACTCTACTAAAAATACAAAAATTAGCCTGGAGTGGTGGCACATGCCTGTAGTCCCAGCTACTCAGGAGGCTGAGACAGGAGAATCGCTTGAACCCGGGAGGCAGAGGTTGCAGTGAGCCAAGGTCGCGCCACTGTACTCTGGCCTGGGTGACAGAGCGAGACTTCATCTCAAAAAAAAAAAGGGGTCTCCAATGGAATATTCAACTTTGAAAAGGAAGGAAATTCTGACAGGCGCTGCAACCTGGATGATCCTTGAGGACAAGGATCCCTTGTCTCTTAAACTAAGTGAAATAAGCCAGTCACAAAAGGACAAATTCTGTGTGTTTCCCATACATGAGGTACCTAGAGTAGTAGTATTCATAGACATGGAAAGTAGGGTGTTGGTTGCCAGAAGCTAGGAGAAGAGGGAATGGGGAGTCAGTGTTTAATGGGTGCAGCGTTTCAGTTTTTTGAAATGAAGAGTTCTAGGCCAGGCATGACAGCTCGTGCCTGTAATCCCAAAACTTTGGGAAGCCAAGGTGCGTGGATCGCTTGAGCTCAGGAGTTCGAGACTAGCCTGGGCAACATAGCGAGACCTATGAAAATGAGCTTGGCATGCACCTATGGTCCCAGCTACTCAGGAGGCTGAGGCGGGAAGATTGCGTGAGTCCAGAAATTCGAGGCTGCAGTGAGCCATGACCTGTGCCACTGCACTCCAGCCCGGGTGACAGAGTGAGACCCTGTCCGAAAAAAAAAAAAAAAAAAGTTCTGCAGATGGATGGTGGTGATGGTTGTACAACAATGTGAAATTACTTAATGCCACTGAACAACACAGTTAATAATGGTTAAGATGAGAATTTTTAAACAAAAACCAAAAAAGAGCAACAACTACAAAAAGATGATAAAAATTTTGTGGGAGGCTGAGGCGGGTGGGTCACCTGAGGTCAGGAGTTCAATATCAGCCTGGCCAACATGGCGAAACCCCGTCTCTACTAAAAATACAAAAATTAGCCGGGTGTGGTGGCAAGTGCCTGTAATCCCAGCTACTCAGTAGGCTGAGGCAGGAGAATTGTTTGAACCTGGGAGGCAGAGGTTGCAGTGAGCCGAGATTGCACCATTGCACTCTAGCCTGGGAGAGAAGAGTGAAACTCCATCTCAAAAAAAAAAAAAAAGTTATGTGTATTTCACCACAATTAACAACAACAGAAACCTTGCTCACAATTCTTCCTCCAGGCGCTGTCAGATTTCTCAGCTACTCTTACAGCGAAAACACCTGGAGAACAGCATATTCAGGTCTCCAATTTGTCTTCTCCCATTTTCTCATGCGCTCACCACTCGTGCCCCCTACTCTACTCAACCTGTCTTTTGACCAGGTCTCTACGAAACTCCATACAGCTAAATTCAGCTTCAGTCCCCATCTCACTTCTACAGGCAGACGGTATTTGACCCGAGTGATCAATCTCTGCTCCTTGGAAGTCTTTCCTTGCCTGGCTGTCAGGAGCCCAGACCCCTTGACTCTCCTGCCATCTCAGGGACCCCTTCTGCCTTCTTGCCTGGTTCCTCCTCATCTCATCAACGTCTGACTCATGAGGGGGCCCAGGGCTCAGCCCTTGCACCTCTTCTCCCTCTCCAACTCCCTCGTTGCGGATCCCATCCAGCTTTAAATACCTTAAATATATCCTGATACCTCCTGATGCTTGAAGAAACAAGTAGGTATTGTGTTCTAGTTGCGGGGATGCAGTGGCTACTAAAATGAAGCTTATGTAGTGGGTAGGAAGAAACGAAACAGATAATATCAGACAGGGATGAAGAAAATGAAGCTGGACATGGGGGACCAAGGGATGGAAGTGCCCTTTTTGGGTCAGGGAGGGGACCGGAAGAGGTAACCTGGGAGCAGAGGCCTGAGGGACCCAGGGATCAGCCAAGTCTGCCCTTGGCCTGGGGCAGTGAGCAGGAAAGGAGGCTGAGGAGTGGCCAGGCCCAAAGGATGGCCACTGTCCTGTGAAGGCAGACAGCAGGACAAAGGACTCGCTGAAGAGGTTTCACTGGTGGGGGGATATGGCCAGATTTGTCTTTTGGGATGATGTCACCAGGTGCTGGGGAGAGAGGAGGCTGGAAACTGCAGTTGTGGGGACTGCTTACCAGGAGGTGGGGGGCTCCTTCTGAAGCCCCCTTACCTTGGCTACACTGGGGGGATGGCTGGAGAGAGATGGATTAGAAGCAGAGAGACCAGCAATGTGCTAGTTAGTCTCCATCCAGCCCTCCGGTTCCTCTCTCCGGTGCTTTGTGCACTGGGAGGCTGCCTCCTGCACACTCAATCCTGGGCCCTTTTCCCTGAGGCTCCCAGCAGGGTTTGACCATGAGAGAGCACTAGCAGTGATACAGAATGGTCAGGCTCCTGGTTAAACCCCACCCTTAAGCCTGGAACCTCGGCCATAAGTGAAAACAGTTGACCCTGTTTTTCTGCCCAAATGTTGCCTTTTTGGCCTGCCATGCCCCTATCCTGTGCCCATAAAAAGACTTCAGCTCCGCGGAGCGTCACAAACGCCTGACTGGCAGAGATCACAAGCACCCAAGCAGAGAAGCAACTGAGCGTCAGAGATTATGGATAGACAGACGTGATTAACTTCAGATGGCGTGGCTTCAGGGAAAGATCACCTTCTTCCTGCACCATCCCCTTTTCAGCTCCCCTTCCACTGAGAGCCACTTTCACTGCTCAATAAAGTCTTCTGCATTGATCATCTTTCAATCCATCCGTGTGACCTGATTCTTCCTGGATGCCAGACAGGAATCTGGGTGCTGAGAAGGCAGGGACTTGGATGCTGCTGTGGGGCCTGCACAGAGCCTGCTCCCATCAGAGAGGAGTGACTGGCCAATCCCAGCATTTGTTCCCTCCAGTCCCCCCAAAATTTGTTTTTGCTTACATGCTTCCTCTCACGAAGAGTGGCCAGCGGTGGGGCTGAGTGAAGTGAGCCACTCCAGTTCCTGCCCATGAAGGCGGCCAAGGGAATGATCCCATCTCATCAGGAGACTGGAGGATGAGAGGAAAGTGAGGCCAGGTGTGTATTCCCTCCCCCCTTCCCCTTCGGGTAGCTTCTCCGTGCCATCACCATTGTGCCCCATAGCTTCCTGCCGGTGCTTCTCCTTGAGTGCTTCACCAGCTCTTGTGGGTTTTTCTAATGCTGGTCTCTCCTTGGCAAAAGTCCCTTCCTTCAACTTGCTTGTGCCCTGTGTTTCCTGCACAGAGGCCGTTGCAGCCCCAGCAGCTCTGGTATTCACTCATGGCGCCATTGCTGGGGATATTCACGTTTACTGAACATCCACTCTGCGGAGGCTGGGGCTGCATTGAGCTTGAGTCCCCATCTACATATACAATGGGGATAGTAACAGCACCAACCTGATTGGGATGTTAATGTTTGAAACATGAGCTGAGCCAGCGTGTGGATCATGGAAACTGGAATAAACCCCCTTCGGGAGCAGGGAATTGACTCGGGGCTGGGGGAGGGGGGCAGCTTTGGCTCCTTCCTCTCACAGGCACTGGACATGGGCTGGTGCTGAGCCCGAGGCACCAGATCCAGTGCTGCTGTTTCCCAGAGCTCACCGCCTGTCTGGAGACAGAGGAGGCACCAGATGATTCCGTTTGAGGGGAATGATGATTCCATTTGGAGCAACCAAGGGCAGCCACCTGCCTGATATGGTAACCAGTCAGCATGGGCCAGGCTTGCAGCTCCTTTCGCCCATTTCTTTGCTTTAATCAGGAGAGAACGTGTGGTTTGGCTAAGCTAGGACGAGCCTGGGAAGAGAAGGAATGTCTTTTTGCGTTCTCTTTATTTGATCTCATTCATTCATTATCATTATAGAACACTCTGATGAACAAGCACAGAACCCAAAATTGTGGGTCCAGCCCGGCGCGGTGCCTCAAGCCTGTAATCCCAGCACTGTGGGAGGCGGAGGTGGGAAAATTGCTTGAGCCCAGGAGGTTGAGGCTGCAGTGAACCGTGATCGAGTCACTGTACTCCAGCCTGGGTGGCAGAGTGAGACCCTGTCTAAAAACAAAACAAAACAAAACAAAACAAAAACAGTTGTAGGGCCTTGAAGACTACCTGCCCAGGTGTGAATCCTGGATGCGACATTTCCTGTTGCTGTGACCTCAGTCAAGTGAATGAATGTCTCAGATGTCCCTGTGCCTTACTCGCCTTATCTGTAAAATGGGATTAAAATAGTATCTCCCTCAGATTGTGGGATTACATGAGTTACTATCTGAAATGCTTAGAACTGTGCCGGGCACATTGTCAGGGCTCCATACATGTTAGTTGCTTGTTTTTTCTTTTGTTTTTTTTTTTTTTTTTTAATGTATAGGTACTGGGAATGCCGCAGATAGCAGCACAGACAAGGTCCCTGTCCACCTGGAGCTGACACGCTAGCAGGGACTATGTAAAAACAGACTTGTAGGCTATGCTTGTGGCAGTAAGTGCTAAGAAGAAAAATAAAGCAAAGTAAGGGGACAGATAGGGTTTGGGGTGCTGCCAGCTTGCAAGGTGGGTTGAGGAAGGCTTCTCTGAGGTGCTGTAGTTTGAGCAGGCACCTTGGTGAGGGGAGGGCAGGACAGCCATGGCACTATGGGGGGTGGGATGGGATATGGGGTTGGGAGAGTGGCCTGAAGTCGCCTAGGCTGGAGTGCAGTGGTGTGATCTTGGCTCACTGCAACCTGGGTTCAAGTGATTCTCCTGCCTCAGGCTCCCAAGTAGCTGGGATTATAGGTGCCTGCCACCATACCTGGCTAATTTTTGTATTTTTAGTAGAGACAGGGTTTCGCCATGTTGGCCAGGCTGGGCTTGAACTCCTAACCTCAGGTGATCTGCTTGCCTCAGCCTCCCGAAGTGCTGGGATGACAGGTGTGAGCCACTGCACCCGGCCACCTTTTCTCTTTTTTTCCCCACCTCAGCCTCCCGAAGTGCTGGGATTACAGGCGTGAGCCACCGCACCCGGCCACCTTTTCTCTTTTTTCCCTATGGGGTGACCACCTCTCCCTATGGGGTGACCACCTCTCCCTGGGCTGCTTGCACTTTCACAAGAGATTCTGGATCTGTGCTTCCAAATAGAATAGCTACCAGGCACAGATGCTTCTGAGTACTTGAAACATGGCTAGTTCAGGCTGAGATGTATAAAATACATCTCAATACAAAATACCAAATATAGAAGACTCACTATGAAAAACTATATATACAGTATCTTGTTAGTAATTTTACATTGGTTTACATGTTGAAATGGTCTTATTTTGGATATACTAGGTTAAATACGATATTAACTTCATTTTACCTGTTTCTTTTTACCCTGTGATTTGGCTACTAGAAAATTTTAAAGTTATGTATATGGCGTGCATTCTATTTCTATTGGACAGCGCTGCCTTACAAAGTTAAAAGCCTTCAAGATCTAATTAAATTAATTCATAATTAAAATTGCAACTCCCTCAACTCTGGGATCCCCCTACCCCTCACAGGGCTCTTACGGTACTTATCACCTTCTCAAATACTGTATAATTTACATATCTGTTATGTTGATTTCTTATTGTCTACACCTCCTGCTAGAATATAAACTCTAGGATGGCAGAGCTTTATTTTGCTCAGTCATGGGATTAGAACAGTCCCAGGCAGCCAGGCTCGGTGGCCGGTGGCTCACTCCTATAATTCCAGCCCTTTGGCAGGCTGAGACAGGTGGATTGTTTGAGCCCAGGAGTTTGAGACCAGCCTACAGAACATAGTGAGAGCCCCCACACCCATCTCTACAAAAAATCAAAAAATTAACCAGGGCCGGGCGCAGTGGATCACACCTATTATACCAGCATTTTGAGAGTCTGAGGTGGGCGGATCACAAACAGCCTGGCCAACATGGCGAAACCCTGTCTCTACTAAAAATACACAAATTAGCCAGGCATGGTGATGCGTGCCTGTGCTCCGGAGGCTGAGGCAGGAGAATCGCTTGAACCTGGAGACAGAGGTTGCAGTGAGCTGAGATTGCGCCACTGCACTCCAGCCCGGGTGACAGAGCGAGTCTCAAAAAAAAAAAAAAAAAAATTAGTTGAGTGTGCACACCTGCGGTCTTAGCTACTTGGGACGCTGAGGTGGGAGGATCACTTGAGCTCAGAAGATTGAGGCTGCAGTGAGCCATGATTGTGCCACTGCACTCCAGTCTGGGCAACAGTGAGACCCGGTCCAGCCCTCTCACCGTAAAAGAACAGTGCCAGGCACATAGTAGGTGTTCACTTGACAGTCAATGATTGGATGAATGTAGTAGGCAAAGAGGCATTCAGTTTTTGGTTTTGTTTTGTTTTTTTTGGGTGGACAGGAAGTAGGATATTTAATGGTGGGCATAATTTATTGGGGGCAGCACAGTGAAAGCCCTCATGAGTACAAGGCTTGCCACTTCTCCAGGGGGCCATGACTGGTGATGGATTTGACCACACAGTCATCTGGGATGAGCTGTTTCTCAGCCACCATATCTTCAAATTCATCTGCATTGAACTTGGTAAAGCCCCACTTCTTTTTTTTTTTTTTTTTGAGACGGAGTCTCGCTCTGTCGCCCAGGCTGGAGTGCAGTGGCTGGATCTCAGCTCACTGCAAGCTCCGCCTCCCGGGTTTACGCCATTCTTCTGCCTCAGCCTCCCGAGTAGCTGGGACTACAGGCGCTCGCCACCTTGCCCGGCTAGTTTTTTTGTATTTTTTAGTAGAGATGGGGTTTCACCATGTTAGCCAGGATGGTCTCGATCTCCTGACCTCGTGATCTGCCCGTCTCGGCCTCCCAAAGTGCTGGGATTACAGGCTTGAGCCACCGGGCCTGGCCAGCCCCACTTCTTTGAGATGTGGATCTTCTGGTGGCCAGGGAACTTGAATGTGGCCCCTATGTAGGGCCCCAGTCATATACTCCTTGTTCTGCAGCTTGGTGTGGATGAACATGATGACTTGGCCAATGCGAACCCTGGCCATGGTGCCCTGGGGCTTTCCAAAGGCACCTTGCATGCCTGTCTGAAGCCTATGCTGGGGACAGTGCTGAGGTTGAAGACATTGGAAAGGGCTGTCTCCACAGTCCCTTAGAGCAAAAATCAGGCTGTCCATGCAACAAAGGATGCTGTTTGCAGCCATTACACATGGGACCCTCAGCAGTTTCCATAGTGGCCAAATCTTTAATTTTTCTAGAGATGTCCTGAATATAGATTTTCATGTGTAATCTCCAGATTTTTCTATGTTTTCAGTAATTCAAATGACCTTAGAGCATTGTGTGTGCCAACAGAAACATTTCTGCAGGAGTTTTGGCTACCTGTCTGCATCCCCTGTGATCCAGATGATTCCAGAAACTGATATAGGAGGCCAGGTGGTGAGGAACCTGATGTGGGGAGAGTGTGGAGCTGGGTTCTGCAAATCTGCCTGTCCCAGAAAACTTACTCCTTCTGGGCCAACATGCATCTAAGTGGGTGGTAATTAAGGAATGACCCCCATCTCCTGCATACCTTCCTCTGGTATGTCTACAACTAAAAAAGAAAGCAAGGTGTCTGTATTAGTCCATTTTCACACTGCTATGAAGAAATACCTGAGACTGGGTAATTTATAAGGAAAAAGAGGTTTAATAGACTCACAGTTCCATATGGCTGAGGAGGCCTCACAATCATGGCAAAAGGCAAAGGAGGAGCAAAGGCATGTCTTACATGGTAGCAGGCTAGAGAGTGTGTGCAGGGGAACTGCACTTTATAAAACCACCAGATCTCATGAGACTTATTCACTATCATCAGAACAGTATGGGAAAAAACCCACCTCTATGATTTAATTACCTCCCACCAGGTCTCTCCCACAACACGTGGGGATTATGGGAGCTATAATTCAAGATGAGATTTGGGTGGGGACACTGCCAAACCATAACATTCTGCCCCTGGCCCCTCCAAAATCTCATGTCCTCATATTTCAAAACCAATCATGCCTTTTCAACAGTCCTCCAAAGTCTTAACTCCTTTCGGCATTAACTCAAAAGTCCACAGTCCAAAGTCTCATCTGAGACAAGGCAAGTCACTTCCGCCTATGAGCCTGTAAAATCAAAAGCAAGTTAGTTACTTCCCAGATACAACAGGGCATTGGGTGAATACACTTGTTCTGAATGGGAGAAATTGGCCAAAATGAATGGGCTCTAGGCCCCATGCAAGTCTGAAATCCAGTGGGGGCAGTCAAATCTTAAAACTCCAAAATGATCTCCTTTGATTCCATGTCTCACATCCAGGTCAAGAGGTGGGTTCCCATGGTCTTGGGCAGCTCCCCCTCCTGTGGCTTTGCAGGGTACAGTCCCCCTCCTGGCTACTTTCATTGGCTGGCATTGAGTGTCTGCAGCTTTTGCACATGCACAGTGCAAGTTGTCCTACCATTCTGGGGTCTGGAGGATGGTGGCCCTCTTCTCACAACTCCACTAGCCAGTGCCCCAGTGGGGACTCTGTGTAGGGGCTCCCATCCCACATTTCCCTTCTGTACTGCCCTAGCAGAAGTTCTCCATGAGGGCTTCACCCTGCAGCACAACTCTGCCTAGTGTTTCCATATATCCTCTGAAATCTAGGCAGAGAGGTTCCCAAACCTCCATTCCTGACTTGCGTGCACCTGCAGACGTAACACCATGTGTAAGCTGCCAAGGCTTAGGGCTTGCACCCTCTGAAGCAATGGCCTGAGGTGTATGTTGGCCCCTTTTAGCCATGGCTGGGACACAGGGACCAAGTCTCAAGACTGCACAAAGCAGCAAGGCCCTGGGCCTGGCCCACAAAACCATTTTTTTCTCCTAGGCCTTGAGGCCTGTGATGGGAGGGACTGCCATGAAGACCTCTGAAATGCCCTCTATGAAGGGGTGGCCTGCCCCTCCACACTTGTAGGCGTTTCTCGTTAGGTGGAACAAGAGACTTGAGAAAAGAAATGAGACACAGAGACAAAGTATAGAGCAAGAAAAAGTGGGCCCAGGGGACCGGTGCTCAGCATACAGAGGACCCACGCCAGCACTGGTCTCTGAGTTCCCTCAGTATTTATTGATCATTATCTTTACCATCTCGGAAAAGGGGAAGTGGCAGGACAATAGGAGTAGTAGGGAGAAGGTCAGCAGAAAGACATATGAATAAAGATCTTGTGACATGAATAAGTTTAAGGAAAAGTGCTGTGCCTTGATATGCATATGCAAACATCTCCATAAACCTTTTTTTTTTTTTTTTTTTTTTTTTGTTTTTTTTTTTGAGACGGAGTCTCGCTCTGTCGCCCAGGCTGCAGTGCAGTGACCGGATCGCAGCTCACTGCAAGCTCCGCCTCCCGGGTTTACGCCATTCTCCTGCCTCAGCCTCCCGAGTAGCTGGGACTACAGGCACCCGCCACCTCGCCCGGCTAGTTTTTCGTATTTTCAGTAGAGACGGGGTTTCACCGTGTTAGCCAGGATGGTCTCGATCTCCTGACCTCGTGATCCGCCCGTCTCGGCCTCCCAAAGTGCTGGGATTGCAGGCTTGAGCCACCGCGCCCGGCCTCCATAAACCTTTTTAGTGCATAAAGAGCAGTATTGCTGCTAGCAAGTCCCACCTTCAGCCCTAAGGGGTTTTCTCCTAAGGAGGTTTTCTCGTAAGGCGGTTTTCTCCTATCTCGGTAAATAGAACATACAATCGGGTTTTACACCGTGTTAGAGAGGATGGTCTGGATCTCCTGACCTCGCCTCCGCCTCCCAAAGTGCTGGGATTACAGGCGTGAGCCACCGCGCTCGGCCTCTTTTTTTTTTTTTTTTTTTTTGAGATGGAGTCTTTCTCTGTCGCCCAGGCTGGAGTGCAGTGGCCCAATCTCAGCTCACTGCAAGCTCCGCCTCCCAGGTTCACACCATTCTCCTGCCTCAGCCTCCCAAGTAACTAAGACCATGCCACCACGCCTGGCGAATTTTTTTGTATTTTTATTAGAGACAGGGTTTCGCCGGGTAAGCCAGGATGGTCTCGATCTCCTGACCTTGTGATCTGCCCGCCTGTGAGCCACCACACCTGGCCGAAGCTTTATACTCTTTGGTAGACAGCCCCAAGTTCCCAACCCAAGAGTTTCTGGGACTCCCAGAATCTCCAGAGAGAGAAGAGTGTCTTTTCATAGGTTCCTGAGATGACTGGTGGCTGAAAGCCCCTCGATAGCTTCAGAATGCAGCTGGTTGCCAGAGGGAGCAACCATGTTATTAGAGAGAGGGTGGGCATATCTCACGTAAAAACACACACACTCTTCCACCGCCTCTGGCCTCCAGGGAGGATTGGAGATTAAGTTCAATCACCAATGGCCAATGATTTAGTCAATCATGCCCACGTAAAAACCCTAAAGGTGGCTGGGCGCGGTGGCTCACGCCTGTAATCCCAGCACTTTGGGAGGCTGAGGCGGGTGGATTACTTGAGGCTAGGAGTTTGAGACCAGCCTGGCCAACATGATGAAACACCGTCTCTACTAAAAATACAAAAATTAGCCGGGCGTCGTGGTACATATCTGTAATCTCAACTACTTGGGAGGCTGAGACAGGAGAATCGCTTGAACCCGGGAGGCAGAGGTTGCAGTGAGCTGAGATCATGCCCCTGCACTCCAGCCTGGGCAACTGGGTGACAGAGACTCTGTCTCAAAAAAAAAAAAAAAAAAAAAAAAGAAACAAAACAAAGAGTATAAAGTTTCAGTTAGACAAGAGAAAGAAGCTATAGTGATCTATTGCTCAGAATGGTGACTATAAGAAATAATACATTGCATATTTCAGAATTGCTGAAAGAGTAGGTTTTAAGTGTTTTCATCCACAAAAAAATATGTTAGCTGATGAATTTGTTCATTAGCTTGATTTAATCATTCCACATTGTAAATAGATATCCAAACAGTGCACTGTACCCCATAAATATATACAATTATTTGTCAAAGCAATGTCTCATGCCTGTAATCCCAGCACTTTGGGAGGCCAAGGTGGGAGGAATGCTTGAGCTCAGGGGTTCGAGACCAGCCTGGACAACATGGCAAAACCCCGTCTCTACTAAAAATACAAAAATTAGCTGGGCGTGGTGGTGCATGTCAGGAATCCCAGCTCCTCTGGAGGCTGAGGCATGAGAATTGTTTGAACCTGGGAGGCAGAGGCTGCAGTGAGCCAAGATGGTGTCACTGCACTCCAGCCTGGGCAACAGAGTAAGACTCTGTCTCAAAAAAACAAAAATTAGCCGGGTGTCGTAGTGCACAGGTACTGTAGCCTATAGTCCCTCTGACAGTTTTGTCTTTTCTGGAATTTCGTAGAAATGAAATCATTATGGTATGTGGTCTTTGTAGTCTTTTTCCACATAGCTAATACTTCTGAGGTTCCTCCAGATCGTCCTTGCGTCAGTAGTTTGTTCCTTTTTATTGCTGAGTAGTGCTCCATTGTATGAGTATATTGCAATTTGTTTATCCACTCTCCTATTGATGGACGTGTTGATTTTTTTTTTTTTGGCTTTTATGAATAAAGCTGCTATGAGCGTTCATGTATAAGTCTTGGTGTGGGCATATGTTTTAATATCTCTTGGGTAATATCTAGTGGTGGGATTGCTGTATGGTAAATGTATATTTAAACATTTATGGGAAACTGAGGGCACCAAGATTTTCAGTCATACTGGTCGAATGAATGGTGCCCAGGAATTTGTGTTTTTTATTTTTTGAGACAGGGTCTCTGTTGCCCAGGCTGGAGTGCACAGGCATGATCATTGCTCACTGTAACCTTGAACTCATGGGCTCAAGCAATCCTCCTGCTTCCTGCTCCCAGTAGGTGGGAGTACAGGCAGGCGTCACCATGCCCAGCTAATTTTTTCATTTTTAAGTTTTTGTAGAGATTGGGGTCTCCTTATGTTGCACAGGCTGGTCTTGAATTCCTGGCCTCAAGCAATCCCCACCACCTCCTCGGCCTCCCTAAGTGCTAGGATTACAGGTGTGAGCCACGGTGCAGGGCCCTGTGCAGGTTATTTATTTATTTATTTTTGGATTTTTTTTTTTTTTGAGATGGAGTCTCTCTCTGTTGCCCAGGCTGGAGTGCAATGGTGAGATCTCGGCTCACTGCAACCTCTGCCTCCCGGGTTCAAGCAATTCTCCTGCCTTAGCCTCCTGAGTAGCTGGGATTACAGGCACCTGCCACCATGCCTGGCTAATTTTTGTATTTTTAGTAGAGACGGGGTTTTGCCATGTTGGCCAGGCTGGTCTTGAATTCCTGACCTCAGGTGATCTGCCCGCCTTGGCCTCCCAAAGTGCTGGGATTACAGGCGTGAGCCACGGCGATATGCTTATTTATTTTTTTATTTTGAGACAGAGTCTTGCTCTATTGCCCAGGCGGGAGTGAAATAGCGCAATCTCAGCTCACAGTAACCTCCACCTCCTAGGTTCAAGTAATTCTCCTGCCTCAGCCTCCTGAGTAGCTGGGATTACAGGCACCCACCACCATGTCCAGCTAATTTTGTACTTTTAGTAGAGACAGGGTTTCTCCATGTTGGTCAGGCTGGTCTTGAACTCCTGACCTCAAATTATCCACCCAAATCTGCCTCCCAAAGTGCTGAGATTACAGGCGTGAGCCACTGTGCCTGACCTGGGCCATGTGCATTTCTAACAAGCTTCCCAGGCACAGCCAGGTGTCTGTGCTAGGTGATCTGGACTTCAACGTCCTTCACCTCTGAAGGACGGCCTTCCTTCCCCCTTCTGTCTGTGGAGTTCCAGGTTTTACTCCCTAACCTCAGCCCCAGAGGAGACCCAGCATCCAGATTCTGAGAGGTTGATCCCACCACACAGGAACCCTGGTCCGGCTCAGGAGTGAGTCAGTCCATATGCACCCTCATTAGCTTAGCATCATGAGGGGTGGTAATTATCATGGTAAATACATGATTGTAAGCTTGCCGTCCTGCTTCCTGCATCTTCTGACTTTATATGAGCCTGAGGTCTCCCTCTTGCCCTTCTTGTGATAATGCAAGGAGGAAGTGTTCAGTTGTTCATTCATACACACTTATTGAGTCTTTTCTGTGCTAGGTAATGTTTAGGTGTTGAAGAAACACTGTGAAAGGGATAAAATCTCTGTTTTCAAGGTACTAGGGAATGAACAACATATGTATAAACAACTAAGATAAGCTCAGGGAATATTAGGTTCCATGAAGAAAATACAACAGGGTAATGGAGAATGGAACTTTATTTTTATTTTTGTTTTTGAGAGGGAGTCTTGCTCTGTCTGGAGAGCAGAGGGGCGATCTCGGCTCATTGCAACCTCGGCCTCCCAGGTTCAAAGGATTCTCCTGTCTCAGCTTCCCCAGTAGCTGGGACTACAGGTGTGCACCACCACGCCCGGCTAATTTTTGTAGTTTTAGTAGAGATGGGGCTTCCACTATGTGGGCCAGGCTGGTCTCAGACTCCTGACCTTAAGTGATCTGCCCCCCTCAGCCTCCTGAAGTGTTGGGATTACAGGCGTGAGTCATAATGAAACTGTAGATAGGCAAAAGTCTTCTCTGAGTGCAATATCTGAAGCCAGAGGGAGTCAGCTATATTAATATCCAGAGCTATTCTGTAGCTCTGGATTGGCCACATGAGGCTTTTGAGCACTGGAATCGTGGCTAGTTTGTACTGAGATGTGCAGTAAATATAAAATATACCTGAATTTCAAAAACTTATTATAAAAAAATTAACATATTGTATTAGTGATTTTTTCTTTTGGCTACATGTTGAGATGATCATATTTTGAACATATTAGATTAAATATATTAAAATGAAGTTCATTTTCTTCTTTTTCGTTTTAAAAAAATGTACCAACTAGTAAATGTAAATTGCCTATGTGGCTGGTATTGTATTTCTATTGGTCTGGGGAGAAGGGTCCTAGGTAGACAGAACGGCAAATGTACAGTTCCAGCGGCAGAAACTGAAGGATGCCGGGGCAAGAGCGGCCGGGGAAAAAGTGGCTGAAATGGGAAGGGACCGGATCTAGTGGGACCTTGGTGGCAGCTCTGTAAGGAGGTGGGTTTTAATTGAAGTACGGTTGGGACGTCATTTTAAGCAGGGAAGGGCAGGGTCTGAATTCACAGGCCCCTGTGGCTGCGAAGTTGGGAACGGACTGCGGGGGAGTGGCCCAGACGGACGGCCGATTGCACCTTTCGCGTGGATGGAAGGCAGGGTGGTTGTAGGTGGGAAGAATCCTGGGTTCCCATGCTGTCTGAACCAAAGTCATTTGTGGCCCTGCCCTCCCTTGGGACTCAGTTTCCCCACCTATAAAATAGGCCCCAGTGTTCGCAAACCCTGGAGGGGCCCGCAGCCCTGCAGGAGCGGTCGCCGGCGCCAGGGGGCGCCTCCTCGATAACTCGGCGCTCGGCTGGCCAGGCACCGGCGCGTCGGCCGCTCGATTGGTCGCGTCGGGGCCGGCTGAGCGCCGCGGGCCTGCGCCATTGAGGAGCGGCGGGGAGGAAGCGCCGCGCAGCGCCGGGCTGGAGCGGGCGGCCCGGGACAGGTAGGGGCCGAGCGGCGCCGCGTCGGGCGGTGCTCGGGCCGGGAACTGCAGGGCCGGCGCGGATCCACGGGCCGCCGCTAGAGCTCCGCCTAGACCTGGGGGCCCGGGCCCACCCTGGGGGAGAGCGATGCTGGGAGCCTGGGGGCCCTGTCGTCCGGCCTTGGTCTGAGCCCCTCGGGGTAACCCTGGGGCGTCTGCTCCCCCGAAGGCCCCGAGCCCGCCACCTCCGGGGACCCCTGCGTCCGAGTCCCCGCGAGCACCCCAGGCACAGGCTCGGAGTTGGCTGAACCTCTGGGAACCCCGACGTCCGTGTCCTGGGGAGCCCGAGCCCCTGCTGGACGCCGGCACACTTTCTGGGGTCCCAGCAGCCTGGCGCCCAGGAATTGGGAGATGTCAGTCCGCGCCTGTCCGCCTGAGTCGTAGTCTCAATGCAGGACCCTAGTGTGCGAGTTCCCCACATTACGCCCAGGAGTGGGGTGTCAGTTCCCTAGAATGCCTTAGCCTTAATCAGCCACCCGAGGTCACACTCTGGGGCGGAGATATCAGGCCTAAAACTTCTCTTTACCTTTTGCCCCCCAGGGTCACGCCCTGGCCCAGCCACTCCTCCTAGGTGTGGGATCCCGGCGCCGTTCCCTCCAGGTTTTACCTGGGTCGTTGTGTCTCTTTTCCCTGGAGGGGGCGGAGGGTTCCGAGAGCTGGGGGCGGGAAGGTTGTGGGAGCGTCGCCTTCCGGGCAGTGCCGTCCCTGTGGGGCCACCGGTCTGACAGCCGCCCCCGCCCCGGTTTTGGAGCTCCCTGGCGCTGGCAGCGCTCAGTACCGGCCGCCTCGGGGAGGGACGCCCAGGTCCGGTTGCCAGTCCTTCCTATTCCCGGTCTGGCCGCTCCTCAGGGGAGGGGCCTGGCTCAAGGTCATGCCCGGCTGTCTGCCCGCCCGTGGGCTCAGCACTGATCCCTACTGTCACCCGCCCCACTGGGTAGGGGAGCCCAGGTGGGGGTTAGTGCCAGGCAGCTGCCCAGAAGCCCTGATGGACCGGAGTGTAAACACTTTGGGATTCTGACCAGTCTGGCGGCCCTTGCTGACACTGAATTCCTCAAGGGAATCCTTGAAGTGGCCTCAAGCTGGGTCTAGATGCTTAGCAGAGCAAATCATGGGTGCTTTCTGGTTTGGGCCTCAATTTTACCGACCAGGGCGCCTTACAGTGCTAACCGCTCATGCTTTTAAAATCTGTGCTTTGCATTCTTTTCCATTTAGGGCAAGTAGGGTAGGGCCTGAACTTGTTTACAAACTGACAGTTGTTTCCCTTGATTTGGAGATAATTGGTAGTTGGCACTCAGAGAGAGTTGGCATTTGGGGCCGAAATTAATGGCAATAACTACAAAAATAAAGAGTACTCTGACCTTGGCTTCTTAAGTTTGTTTGGAGTCCCCATAGTGAGATTAGTCAGTTTCACATTTGGTTTTCACAAATTTACTCCTTTAAAGTTACAATAGTGACAAGGCACGGTGGCTCACGCTTGTAATCCCAGCACTTTGGGAGGCCAAAGTGGGCAGATCACTTGAGATCGGGAGTTCAGACCAGCCTGGCCAACATAATGAAACCCTGTCTCTACTAAAAATACAAAAATTAGCTGGGATGGTGGCAGGTGCCTGTAATCCCAGGTACTCAGGAGGCTGAGGTAGGAGAATCGCTTGAACCCAGGAGATGGAGGTTGCAGTGAGCCGAGATCCCATCACTGCTCTCCAGCCTGGGCGGGGGAGCAACACTCTGTCTCCAGAAAAAAAAAAAAGTTACAATAGAGAAATGTTTCTTTGTTTTTTTTTTTATTTTTTGAGACGGAGTCTCGCTCTGTCGCCCAGGCTGGAGTGCAGTGGCCAGATCTCAGCTCACTGCAAGCTCCGCCTCCTGGGTTCACGCCATTCTCCTGCCTCAGCCTCCCAAGTAGCTGGGACTACAGGCGCCCGCCACCTCGCCCGGCTAGTTTTTTGTACTTTTTAGTAGAGACGAGGTTTCACCGTATTAACCAGGATGGTCTCGATCTCCTGACCTCGTGATCCGCCCGTCTCGGCCTCCCAAAGTGCTGGGATTACAGGCTTGAGCCACCGCGCCCGGCCGAGAAATGTTTCTTTTACTCAGACTGTTGATCATTGGTTTTTAAAAAATTGTTCTTATAACCCTTTTTAAACAAATGTAGCCAATAATTAGTTTTATATAACTCTACCCTTAAAAAGTATCTTTATATTCCATTCGCGGAAAAAAAGAAATCTTTGGAAAGGAATTGGGCAAATATTTTACCAAATGCTGTTTTTTTCCTTCTTTCCTTTTTTTTTTTTTTTTTTTTTTGAGACAGAGTCTCGCTCTGTCTCCCAGGTTGGAGTGCAGTGGCAAGATCTTGACTCACTGCAAGCTCTGACTCCTGGGTTCATGCCATTCTCCTGCCTCAGCCTCCCGAGTAGCTGGGACTACAGGCGCCCGCCACCACGCCCGGCTAATTTTTTGTAGTTTTAGTAGAGACGGGGTTTCACCGTGTTAGCCAGGATGGTCTTGATCTCCCGACCTCGTGATCCGCCCGCCTCAGCCTCCCAAAGTGCTGGCATTACAGGCGTGAACCACTGCGCCTGGCCTGTTTTTTTCTTTTTACTGTCACTGTTGACAACAAAAGTGAATCTTCTCTGGAAGTACAAGATATTGTTGACAAACGAAAGCCAGTTTTTCTAGGAGACTGAGTTCCTTCTGATGGAGGCCTTGTGCTTCAGGTAGTTGCTGGATGGCAGCCTCGCAGTTGGGACAGGTGTGTCTTCTGGCACTAAGATGAATCACTAGAGGTGGGGCAGCGTGCTTGGAAAGGATCCTGAAAGTAGGCTGGCTCCAGTGGGGTGTGTGCCGTGGCAAATCTGTAGTGCCTGGCAGGGTGGCTGATGACTGACATGGTGGATCAGAGCAAGATTTGAGGCTCACAGTTTCCACTGGGATCTTCTAGCTGAGCAATCTGAGAACCCAGTTAAACTTTTGTGTCGCAGTTTCCCTCATGTTGACTTTTTGTAATACTAAAATTACTTTTTTTTTTGCTAATACTGGTAAACACCAGTTATTATAATGGGCAGTAGTACCTACCACATCTAAATACTGTGGCTGGAGTCAGAGGCTTTCTGGAGTTTGGTTTGTAATAATTGACTAAGATTGTTCATTATATCAGCGTCATCTGGTGCCCAGGTACCAGTAATGCAGTTCCAGGACATTTAAGAACAGTGGTAAAGCACTGTTGTGTCTTTCCCATGTATATGATTGTATAAGTGATTCTCATGAACAAATTTGAGACATTTAATTTGGGTGGCCTAAATGAGGATCATTAAAGAATGTGAATTCTCCCCCCACCCCCAACTTTATTCAGGTTTCTTTCATCAATTTCTTTTTCTTTTTCTTTTTTTTTTCTTTGAGATGGAGTCTCACTCTGTTACCCAGGCTGGAATGTAGTGGTATGATCTTGGCTAACTGCAACCTCCACCTCCCGGGTTCAAGGGATTCTCCTGCCTCAGCCTCCCGAGTAGCTGGGATTACAGGTGCCTGCCACCATGCCTGGCTAAGTTTTGTATTTTTGGTAGAGACAGGGTTTCACCATGTTGGCCAGGTTGGTTTTGAACTCCTGACCTCAGGTGATCCACCTGCTTCGGCCTCCCAAAGTGCTGGGATTCCAGGCGTGAGCCACCACCCCCGGCCTCTTTCATGAATTTCATTTGGACAATCTCCTAGGGCATTTTCTGTCTTAATCTAGGATAAGGTTTCTTAACGTTGGCTCTGTTGACATTCGGGTTGGATAATTCTTTGCTGTGGGAGCTGTCTTGTGCATTTTAGGTTTAGCAGCTTCCATGGTCTTTATTCACAAGAAGCTGGTAGCAGCCCCTAAGTCATGATCAAAAATGCCTCTGGACATTACTAAATTATGCCCATATGAGAACCTCTGATCAGGGTGGTCTAATCCCGAGGTAAATCACCGTAAGTGAGCAATGGACAGTTACACTGAAAAGATAGACAGCTTTGAGTTGTAGGTAATTTTTAGTAAATTTAAGAGTGACTATTCCCTGAAGCAGCATCAGAATGTAGATGTTTTGCTTTGCCTCCAGTTACTGAAGGGGGCATCTTACAGAGCTTCTTGCCTCATCTTTTAAAACATCTGTGGCCAGGTGCAGTGGCTCATGCCTGTAATCCCAGCACTTTGGGAGGCTGAGGCGGGTGGATCACCTGAGGTCAGGAGTTTGGGACCAGGCTAGTCAACACAGTGAAACCCCATCTCTACTAAAAACAGAAAAAATCAGCTGGGTGTGGTGGTGGGCACCTGTCATCCCAGCTACTGGGGAGGCTGAGGCAGAAGAATCGCTTGAACCCGGGAGGCAGAGATTGCAGAGAGCCGAGATCGTGCCGCTGCACTCCAGCCTGTTCTTTGCATTCATCTACCTTCAGGCAGGTAGAGGAGGAAATCATTCAGTTTTTATGTTGATTTTCATTATTTTCCTTTGACAGATTTTTCTATGACCATGAAAGAGAGAAATAAAGAATGATCCATGATTTCTAAACACCTTTTCCTGAGGATACAGTCATGTTGGAAGGCCTTGTAGCCTGGGTTCTCAATACCTATTTGGGGAAATATGTCAATAACCTGAACACCGACCAGCTCTCAGTTGCACTTCTCAAAGGTGAGTATTTCTCTGGGTGAGGTACAGCTTTACAGGTGGCATTTCTGTTTTTGTATTTTTTTTTTGTACTGAGAATCTTAAAACTTAATGCCCAGATGGCTTTGTACTAAATGTGTGTAAAAAGGTCCCGTATGACCCTGATGATTATTACAGAGTAACTTTATAGCTATATTGTTATAGATTTTAAGGAACTATTAAATATAAAAAAAAAAAAAAAAGCAAAATAAGCTATACTACTGGTGACTGTGCTTAGTCCCAGTTAATTTTTTAGCTTTATGAAGCTTTATGGAGGCAACCACAGTGTACTGACAGTAGCATTGATTTTGGCTTCAAATACTGTTTTGTCATTTATTGGCTATATGAACAATACCTCATATTGAAATTCTAAGCCTCAGTTTCTTTAGACAGAGATACCTCCAGAGGGTTGCTATAAGGATCAACTGGAATAACATTTAAAGTCCCTAGTCTGCTGGCATATAGTAGGCGCTCAATAAAAGTTTTAAAATTGATTACTGTGAGGTGTTCAACAGAATTTCTGAGGTTTTGGCTTGCTTAATAGTAAAGTACCTGGGCCGGGCGCGGTGGCTCAAGCCTGTAATCCCAGCACTTTGGGAGGCCAAGACGGGCGGATTACGAGGTCAGGAGTTCGAGACCATCCTGGCTAACACGGTGAAACCCCGTCTCTACTAAAAAATACAAAAAACTAGCCGGGCGAGGTGGCGGGCGCCTGTAGTCCCGGCTACTCGAGAGGCTGAGGCAGGAGAATGGCGTAAAAACCCGGGAGGCAGAGCTTGCAGTGAGCTGAGATCCGGCCACTGCACTCCAGCCTGGGCGACACAGCGAGACTCCGTCTCAAAAAAAAAAAAAAATAGTAAAGTACCTGAAGCTTGAGACATTTTACCCTTTACAGGCCTAGACTTGGTAAATGCAGTCCCTGATTTGGCATGGGAATTTGAAAGCTGCATTTTCTCCCTTTCCTTGTTTTAATTTAAATTCTCTTTGCTCAACTCAAAATGGAGCTTTTTAACATATGTAGGAAGAGAAGAAAGTCAGTCTGCAAGTGTGTAAAATCATAGGAAATGGGAAGGAGACTTCAAATACAGTGAAACCTCACCTTCGTGGATGTGAGTTTTGGTAAGTGGACCAGGACAGGTTAGGGAGAACAGTGACACAGCTGTTTGCATAGTCTGAGAATAGAGTACCAGTGGTTCACCTGTTCCTTTAAATGTGTTGCTTTCCAGCGGGGCGTGGTGGTTCACGCTTGTAATCCCAGCACTTTGGGAGGCCGAGGCAGGCGGATCACCTGAGTTCAGGAGTTTGAGACCAGCCTGGCGAACATGGAACCCCTCTCTGCTAAAAATACAAAAATTAGCTGTGCGTGGTGACAGGCGCCTGTAATCCCAGCTACTCGGGAGGCTGAGGCAGGAGAACCGCTTGAAACCGGAAGGTGGAGGTTGCAGTGAGCTGCGATCACACCACTGCACTCCAGCCTGGGCAACAAGAGTGAAACTCCATCGCAAAAAAAAAAAAAAAAAGTGTTGCTTTCCATGTTTTTCTGACCAAATGATTATGGCAGTGATAGGCCATGGGCAGAGCTGTCATGGTTATGCCTCCCCACTCTCTTCCTTTCCTTTCCTATTCTGGTTTTCCTCTTGTCCTGAAACAGGAGCTAAGTGGAAAGCGAGAGTGAGCAGTCTGTCAGGGAAGAGGCTGCGTTCAGAGTGCGAATAGTAGTGTCAAGTTCACCTCTCTGGTCTCTCATTGAAGTTTTCAGACCACTGTGAAGCTAACTACGTCGTATGAGGTGTAGGTAACAGGGCCTAGAAAGACAGCTGCAGACTGTGACCCTGCTATCAAAGAGCTGGTTCTGTCGGGAGTGATATGGCAACAGCATTTGCCGAAGAAATGAATAAATAGAAATGGATGATATCTGATGTGTTACAGAGTCGTACTAACATTGCTCAGCAGTTTTAGAATATATCTTGTAACAACAGCTCTGTTTATCTGGTACCTTAAACTGCTTTTCTGCCCTTATTTCCTTTCTAAAAACATTATTCTTTATGGCTTTTAATGAACCTGTTGAACTTGAACAATATTTCTCTGCAGGATAGAAAAATACTTTTTCTTTCATAACTAGTGTTAGTATGGTACCTGATGCTTATGGATCCAAAGCACATCACAGAGCTTGGCCAGAAACATCTTGGGAGCACGGAAGTGTACTGAGGGAATGGCTTCGTAAAGAAGTTGGTTCATCTGCTTGTTCATCTCGGACACAGTTAAGCAGTGTGTGGGGATAGAGAGGGTACTAGATAGGAATGAGAATGTTCTTCCTGTTTTTTGAGACAGGGTTTCTTTCTGTCACCCAGGCTGGAGTGCAGTGGCGTGATTGCACCTCACTGCCACCTTGACCTTCTGGGCTCAAGCAATCCTCCTGCCTCAGCCTCCCAAGTAGCTGGGACCACAGGCATGCAACACCACACCCAGCTAATTTTTGTATTTTTTTGGTGGAGATGGGGTTTCGCCATGTTGCTCAGGCAGGTCTCGAACTTCTGAGCTCAAGTGATCCTCCCACCTGGGCCTCCCAGAGTGCTGGGATTACAGGCGTCATCCACTGCACCCAGCCGAGAATGTCATTTCAATCTATCTACAGATATTTACTGTTCTAGATGCTTTGAGAGATGCAAAGGGGACTGAAATAGTGGTCAAGGGTATTGATTCTTTTAGCTAAACTATGTGTTTGAATCACAGTTCTTCCATTTACCAGTAACGTGGGCAGGTTACTCAGTTTCTTCATGCTTCACTCTCCCTTTCTGTGAATTGGAGATAATATTAACTATCTCGTGAGGTTCTGAGGACTGAGAAATTAATGTGGGTCAGAGAGCTTAGAGCTGTTCTTGGTATATTGTAGGCTCTCAGACAATGTTAGCTATCATCATCCATCCTCATGGTCATCACTGTGTGATTGGATTGGCTGGCAGTTTGGACTTCAAAGAGATTGTATATATATGTGTGTGTGTGTGTGTGTGTGTGTATATATATATATATATATGATTGTATCCACATATGAAAAGTAGCAAAATGCAAAGTAACATGAGTTGTTTAAGAATGGAGATAGACTTAAAGACAATAAACAAAATACAAAGTAACATGAGAGGATCACCTGAAGCCAGGAGTTCAAGACTAGCCTGGGCAACATGGTGAGATCCCTTTTCTACAAAAAAAAAAAAAAAAAAAAATAGTTGGGTGTGGTGACGCGTGCCTGTGGTCCCAGCTACTTGGGAGGCTGAGGTGGGAGGATCGCTTGAGCTGGAGAGGTTGAGGTTGCATGGAGTTGTGTTCCCTCCACTACACTCTAGCTTGTGTGACAGAGCAAGACCCTTTCCCCCCCAAAATTTTCGCTTGTTCAGTCATTCAAAAACATTTATTGAGGCTGGGTGTGGTGGCTCACGCCTATAATCCTAGCACTTCGGGAGGCCAAGGCCAGAGGATCACCTGAGGCCAGAAGTTTAAGACTAGCCTGGGCAACATGGTGAGATCCCTTCTCTGAAAAAAAAAAAAAAAAAAAAAATTAGCTGAGTGTTGTGGTGCACACCTGTGGTTCCAGCTACTTGGGAGGCTCAGGTGGGAGGATTGCTTGAGCCTAGGAGGTCGAGGCTGCACTGAGCTGTGTTCTTGCCATTGCACTCCAGCCTGGGCAACGGAGCAAGACCCTATTTCAAAAAAAAAAAAGTTCGTTGTTCAGTCATTCAAAAACATTTATTGATGCTGGGCATGGTGGCTCACACCTGTAATTCCAGCACTTTGGGAGGCCAAGGTGGGCAGATCACTTGAAGCCAGGAGTTCTAGACCAGCCTGGGCAACATGGTGAAACCCCATCTCTACTAAAAATATAAAAGTTATCAGGGAGAAACTACTATTATTTATTTGTATTGTTGTGAGGATTAAATGAGATAATGTGTGTGAAGTCCATGGACACAGTAAGACCACACTAAATGGTAGCTGCTATTCTTTTTTTTTTTCTTTTGAGAGAGAGTCTCACTCTGTTACCCAGGCTAGAATGCAGTAGTAGGATCATAGCTCACTGCAGCCTTGAACTTTTGGGCTCAAGCTATCCTCCTGCCTTAGCCTCCAGGGTAGCTGGGACTATAGGTGCATGCTACCATGCCTGGGTAATTTTTTATTTTTCGTAGAGACAGGGTTTCACTATGTTGCCTAGGCTGGTCTGCAACTCTGGGCTCAAGTGATCCTCCTGCTTGGCCTCCTAAAGTGCTGGGATTATGGGCATGAACCACCGCGCCCATCTTCTTATTCCACCTCTATAGTCCCTGATCTTAGAGGACTGTTAACCTGTTTGGGAGACAAATTATACAGTAATACAAGGAAGTATAGATTAAATGGTTATTCTGGAAATACAGGCATCATATGAGGGGGTGTGAAGGAAGAGAGCTGTCCATTCTGCCTGTAGGACTCTGGGAAGGTTATGGAGATAGCTTTTTGAGTGGATCTTTTTCTTTTTCTTTCTTTTTCTTTTTCTTTTTTTTTTTTTTTTTTTGGAGACAGGGTCTTGCTCTATCACCCCAGGAGTGCAGTGGCACCATCACAGCTCACTGCACCCTTAACCTCTCTGGGCTCAAGCGATCTTTCCATTTCAGCCTCCTGAGTAGCTGGGACTACAGGCATGTATCACCATAGGTCCAGCTATTTGTTTTATTTTTTTGTAGAGATAGGGTTTTACCATGTTGCCAAGGCTGGCCTTGAACACTTGGGCTCAAGCAGTCCTCCTGCCTTGGCCTCCCAAAGTGCTGGGATTATAGGCGTGAGCCACTGCACCCAGTCTTGAGTGGATTTTAGCAGGATTTCCATAGGTGGCACTGGGCAGGTCCCCACATTCCAGGTGGAATGCACCCTGTGAGCAGAGGCTGAAAACTTGCAGGGTGTTTTTGAAATGGTTTGGGGCCAGAAGGTAGGTGGCTCACGCCTGTAATCCCAGCACTTTGGGAGGCTGAGGCAGGTGGATCACCTGAGGTCAGGAGTTCAAGACCAGCCTGGCCAAGATGGCGAAACCCCCACTTCTACTAAAAATATAAAAAAAATTAGCCAGGCACGGTGGCAGGTGCCTATAATCGCAGCTACTTGGGAGGCTGAGACAGGAGAATCGCTTGAACCCAGGGGGCGGAGGTTGCAGCGAGCTGAGACTGCGCCACTGCACTCCAGCCTGGTCAACAGAGTGAGACTCTGTCTCAAAAAAAAAAAAAAAAAACAAGAAGGTAGAGGCTGCCAGTACCACCTCAGAGTCTGAACTTCAGCCTGGGGGCATATCATATATTTGTAACCCAAAACTTCCATTTCCCCTCCTTTTTGTTTTTATAAGCTCCGAATGTTAGGTTGATTCTTTAACCTGGAGCAGAGGGAAGAGGATTCAGTAGCCATTAGAAATTACTAAGAAATGACCAACCTCTAAATTACTCCCAGTTTAGTGAGTAGATTTCTTGCTAGCCTGAGATGAGGAGTTTTTGGATGAGACATCCGTGAGTAAGTGTGTAATGTCTGCCTGGAGTAAGTGACCAACATTATCATTTATAAAGCACTCAGTACTTTGGGTGCTTTTCTGCTTGGCTCTTTGGAGGGACCTTTCCCTGCAGGGCCCGTCGTGGGTGCATATTTGAGTGAGTGGGGACTAGGAAATCTTCAGTCTTAAACTACGGCCGTGCTGGTTCGCCGGATTCCTTTGCTTTTGGCTTGGTGTAGGCTGTTGTTTCTTCTCATTTTTTCCTTTACATTCTCTCTGTCCTTTCTAGATCTTCTCCTTTGCCCTCCATGCTTCAGCTTTAATTTTTTGTGGTGTGAGTTGCCTGTAATTCCCTTTACTTTCCCAGGGTTGTACAGCTGCCAGGGAAGCCCAGAGCTCACCTGCCTTTGTGACAGATTTGGGCATTGAAAAATAAGGTGGTTCGGGCTGGGTGCAGTGGCTCACGCCTGTAATTCCAGCACTTTGGGAGGCCAAGGTGGGTAGATCACTTGAGGTCAGGAGTTCAAGACCAGCCTGATCAATATGGTGAAACCCTATCTCTACTAAAAATACAGAAAATTAGCCGGGTGTTGTGGCGGGCGCTTGTAGTCCCAGCTACTCAGGAGGCTGAGACAGGAGAATCGCTTGAACCCAGGAGGCGGAGGTTGCAGTGAGCCGAGATCGCACCATTGCACTCTAGCCTGGGCGACAAAAGCGAGACTCCATCTCAAAATAAAAATAAAAGTAAGGCGGTTCGAAGTGTAAATCATACTATTCAAAAGAAGAAACTATTTAATTGCCACCTTTAAGTCTATTTCAACTAAGGGAAATGTTTCATGATTTTTTTCCCCTTATGTTCATTTTCTCCCCAAATGTAGATATGGAGTTGTTTCACTGGGGTTATAAACTTTTCCTTTCCGTTAGTCTTAAGGTATGGTGGTGGGGTCGGGGGGCATGGCCCATGCGGACAAATGTTCCTGCAAAAATCAAAAAATAAATTGATTGTATTTGTTCAGAATCTGCCAAGTTGCTAGATTTGAATTTTCTTCTTTTTTTTTTCCCCCTTTTCTTTTTGAGACAGGGTCTAGCTCTGTTACCAAGGCTGGAGTGCAGTTGTGCGATTATAGCTCACTGCAGCCTTGACCTTCTGGGCTCAAGCGATCCTCCTGCCTCAGCCTCCCCAGTAGCTGGGACTACAGGTGCGTGCTACCATGCCTGGCTAATTTTTAAAAATTTATTGTAGAGTTGGGGTCTTGCTGTGTTGCCCAGGCTGGTCTTGAACTCCTGGACTCAAGCGATTTCCCAGCCTCAGCCTCCCAAAGTGCTGGGATTACAGGTGTGAGCTGCCGCACCTGGCCTGAATTTTTTAGAAACCAGTAACCCAGAAGTCCTGAACAGTCATTTAAAGGGAAACATAATCACGTCTTCTGCATTATTTTGTACTTGGAGTAAAAGGCTCTCTTGCATTTCTTACCAATTAATGGTGGTTGTCTGTACTTCCTGTTCTTGAAAAATGTATTATCTCAGACAGACTTAGGTTGCTCAAAAATTGCCTTGTGTCGCTCAATTTTATAAAAACAATGGCAGTGATTTAAGGATAGGGACTCTGCCTTCTCTTTTTACATTTCCAGTGGCCATCACAGTGCCTCCCACAGAGCAGGGCTCTGTATATGTGAGGGTGAATGGCTTGCATAGCCAGGAGAGTGATGGATCTAGCTGCCCTCTTGTTTGTTCACTTTTGGATTGAAGTCATAAAAGCTGGGTCTGAAAAGAATTTTCAGTGGTGGTCCTGTGTCCGGAATTGGTGGGTTCTTGGTCTCACTGACTTCAAGAATGAAGCTGCGAACCCTTACGGTGTTACAGTTCTTAAAGATGGGGTGTCCGGAGTTTGTTCCTTCAGATGTTCAGTGTCTGGAGCTTCTTCCTTCTGGTGGGTTCGTGGTCTCGCTGGCTTCAGGAGTGAAGCTGCAGACCTTCCCAGTGAGTGTTACAGCTCATAAAGACAGCGTAGACCCAAAGAGTGAGCAGCAGCAAGATTTACTGCAAAGAGTGAAAGAACAAAGCTTCCACAATGTGGAAGGGGACCTGAGCGGGTCGCCACTGCTGACTGGGGCAGCCTGCTTTTATTGCCTTATCTGGCCCCACCCACATCCTGCTGATTGGTCCATTTTACAGAGAGCTGATTGGTCTGTTTTGACAGTGTGCTGATTGGTACGTTTACAATCCTTGAGCTAGACACAGAGTCACAGAGTGCTAGTTAGCTAGATACAGAGTACCAATTGGTGCATTTACAAACCTTGAGCTAGACACAGAGTGCTGATTGGTGCATTTACAATCCCTGCACTAGACACAGAGTCAGAGTGCTAGTCCTCCAAGTCTCCACTAGGTTAGCTAGATACAGAGTACCAATTGGTGTATTCACAAACCCTGAGCTAGACACAAGAGTGCTGATTGGTGTATTTACAAACCCTGAGCTAGACACAGAGTGCTGATTGGTGCACATACGATCCTCTGGCTAGCTATAAAATTTCTTCAAGTCCCCATCCAGTTCAGGAGCCCAGCTGGCTTCACCCAGTGGGTCCTGCACCAGGCTTCAGGCAGAGCTGCCTGCCAGTGCGGAGCTGTGCCTCCACTCCTCAGCCCTTGGGCTGTCCCAGCGCCACGGAGCAGGGGGTGGCGCCTGTAGGAGAGGCTCAGGCCGCCAGGGAGCCCACCGCAGGGGGAGGAGCTCAGACACTGCAGGCTGCGGGTCCCGAGCCCTGTCCCATGGGGAGGCAGCTAGGGCCTGGCAAGAATTTGAGTGCGGGGTGGGCGGGCTAGCACTGCTGCGGGACCCAGGGCAACCTCCACAGCTGCTGGCCCGGGTGCTAACCCCCTCATTGCCCTGGGCCGGGTTCCCACCTGGGTTCCCGCGTGCGCCTCTCCCTCCATACCTCCCAGCAAGCAGAGTGAGGAGGCTGCGGCCTCAGCCAGCCCAGAGAGGGGCTCCCACGGTGCTGTGGCCGGCTGAAGGGCTCCTCAAGCGCCGCCAGAGTGGACGCTGAGGCCTGCTAGCACATTGTCACCTCTCAGTCCTGTTCCTTCCTTTGCTTTCTGATCAGTTATTACACTTGTAAGTAGAGGTGCTAAGAAGTTCTCCCAGAAGAGAAGAGTATAATTCCTTTTGAAGACCAGTTTCATTTAATTAGATCATAGACTTTTGAATACTGTATGTGCTATAGTCATTTTGGGGAGGGATTGAGGGTGGAAGGAACCTGTTAGAAACTGCAAATTTCTGTGCTTCAATCCCAGAGATTCTGAGTTAGTTGGT
Organism: Macaca nemestrina; assembly: GCF_043159975.1. Lineage (NCBI taxonomy): Eukaryota > Metazoa > Chordata > Mammalia > Primates > Cercopithecidae > Macaca > Macaca nemestrina. The sequence continues at coordinate 221,787,187 of NC_092125.1, read as the reverse complement.
CTGTGGGTGGGGCCCAGGAGCCTGCATTTCATCCTAGATGAGTCAGATTTTGATGTTCCTCTGGTAAATATTATCCTAAGCGAGGGGTCAGCAAAGGGGCCAGTGGGCCAGATCTGGCCTGCAGACTAAGAATGGGTTTTGAATTTTTAAAGGTTCATAAAAAAAACTAAAAGGAGAATACGCAACAGACATCATATAAACCCTAAAATATTTACTATCTGGCCTGTTATGGAAAATGTAACTCTTGGTCATAACTCTTCATCAGCGCCTAAGCTTCAGCTCTCATGTAGATGTTAGAGCAGATGGCCTGGAAATTCGTTTAGATCAAGCGTATGGGCTGGTGGTAGCACTACACATGATATAGCCTGTTCTAGATGTAAAACTTCAACCTCCACATGATATAGCCTGTTCTAGATGTAAAACTTTCCCTTTAACCTACACATGATATAGCCTGTTCTAGATGTAAAACTTTAACCTGCACATGATGTAGCCTGTTCTAGATGTAAAACTTTCCCTTTAACCTTCAATGCTTTACACACAGTAGTAGGTGGCCTACTGTATTTGTTAAATGGATATTTCATGATGCTGTTTTTATTTTTAGGTGCTGTTGAATTAGAAAACTTGCCATTGAAGAAAGATGCCTTGAAAGAATTGGAATTACCATTTGAAGTCAAAGCTGGTATGTGGAACTAAAGGACGGGGAGGAAATTTGAGTCTTAAATTGTTTGGGGTGTGAAAACCAAGAGCCCTGGAGTTTGTATCGATTTGACCAGTTAGAGGAAGGATATAGCAAATGTTAGAGATTATGCCAGTTGTAGAGTGTGGTCTTTGGGCCACTCGTATGAGGATGACCTTGTGATGGTGGTAGGGAGGTCAGGTGATCCCCAGACCAACTAAATCAGAATCTCTGACGGAATGTCATTGAACCTACGTGTTTAATAAGCACTCCAGGTGATTCTTATGTTTCCTAAAATGTGAGAACCTCTGTTCTACATTCAGGGTTTCCTTTTCTTTCCCCTTTCATTTTTCTTTTTCTTTTTCTTTTTTCTTTTCCTTTTTTTTTTTTTTGAGATGGAGTCTCACTCTGTCACCCAGGCTGGAGTGCCGTGGTGCGATCTTGGCTCACTGCAACTTCTGCCTCTTGGATTCAAGCAATTCTTCTGCCTCAGCCTCCAGAGCAGCTGGGTCTACAGGTGTCCCCACCACGCCCGGCTAATTTTTTTGTATTTTTAGTAGAGATGAGGTTTCACCTTGTTGGCCAGGCTGGTCTTGAACTCCTGACCTCAGGTGATCTGCCTGCCTCGGCCTCCCAAAGTGGTGGGATTATAGGCGTGAGCCACCACGCCTGGTCTCCATTCATTCATTCATTCATTCATTTATGACAGGGTCTTGCTTCGTCACCCAGGCTGGAGTGCAGGGATGTTATCATAGCTCACTACAGCTTTGAACTTCCAGGCTAAAGAGATCCTCCTGCCTCAGCTTCCCCAACTATTAGTTGAAATGGTTGAATACAGCTACGTGCTACCAAGCCCAGCTAAATTTCTGAATTTATTACTGGATTACACAGTTGATCACTTGATGTTGTCATTAAAAATACCATTGTTGGACTGGGCTTGGTGACTTTCACCTGGCATCCCAGCACTTTGGGAGGTTGAGGCAGGAGGATCACTTGAGGCCAGGAGTTCAAGACCAGCCTGGGCAACATAGCTTGACTCTTACAAATTGAATATAAAAAAAGCTTGTATTCTAGGAGGCTTGGCTAGAAATGGAAGAACTTGGGAAATAAGTATCACAATTCTACCGAGCCGTTTGGCTTTCTCATCAGCCCAGGTTCTCATGAAGAATCAGAATTCTTTATTGAGAGAAGGCCAGTGCCATGTTACCTACGTTTCAGTTTGTGGTGGGGATGTTCAAGATTGGATATATCATAGGTCTGATGACTCCCAACTAGTACTTATCAAGCAGACAAGGACATGAGTTTAGTGTCCGTGGGCTTGTGCGGGAGCCGGGGAGGAAAGACACACTAGGGAAGTGTAAGATGTACTCCACTTGGAAAAGGAGATGGTTTCTAGAGGAGGGATGTTACTATTGGTGTGGTGAAGTCTTCACAAACTTTTTCCAGCTTACATAAGTGATCATACCTTGTTCTTACAGATGTCAGCCTCCTAACACTTGTTTCACATGTGCAAGAGCCTGCTGGCTGTTGTTTTATTTATTTATTTATTTTTTTTTATTTTATTTTTTTTGAGACGGAGTCTCGCTCTGTCGCCCAGGCTGGAGTGCAGTGGCCGGATCTCAGCTCACTGCAAGCTCCGCCTCCCGGGTTCACACCATTCTCCTGCCTCAGCCTCCCGAGTAGCTGGGACTACAGGCGCCGCCACCTCGCCCGGCTAAGTTTTTGTATTTTTAGTAGAGACGGGGTTTCACCGTGTTAGCCAGGATGGTCTCGATTTCCTGACCTTGTGATCCGCCCGTCTCGGCCTCCCAAAGTGCTGGGATTACAGGCTTGAGCCACCGCGCCCGGCCTGGCTGTTGTTTTAAATAAATAAAAAAAGTAATAACAGCAATCCATGCTCCTTAAACAAAATTGTGAAAATACCAAAAAAACGGAAAGAATTAAAAATGTACAGACAGTGAACGAGACTTTCCATCTCCTTCCAGGCTTCATTGGGAAAGTAACCCTTCAGATTCCCTTTTATCGCCCCCATGTGGACCCTTGGGTGATCTCCATCTCCAGCCTTCACTTAATTGGAGCCCCGGAAAAAATACAGGATTTCAATGATGAAAAGGAGAAGCTGTTGGAAAGGGAACGCAAGAAAGCACTACTTCAAGCCCTGGAGGAGAAGTGGAAGGCAAGGCAGAGATCTTTTGGGCCATAAGAGCAGTTGTAGTGACACGTGTAAGATGAGCAAGAACACTAGATTGAGCTAACGCTGACTCTTGCCTTTGTAGAATGAACGCCAGCAGAAAGGGGAGTCCTATTGGTATTCAGTTACCGCCTCCGTAGTTACGAGGATTGTGGAGAATATTGAAGTAAGTCCTGCTGACTTTTATAAAAGTGTCAACATGAGAGGGATTTCTCAGGTTTAAATGTGTTTCTCTTCTTAGTTTTTCGTTTCTCGTGGGTTCAGCTGATCTAGGGTGTAGATGGGGCTGGCTGCTCAGGTCTGCCCTTTTGTGGGCTGTGCCAAGGGGAAAACCTGAAAAGCAAGTCCTACGCTCTGTGGCAGACATAGAGTTTTCTTGCTTCAGCTGGCATGAGAAGGAGTTTTCACATCTCTTCCATTTCACTTCCTGCACTTTCTTTTTGAATGTTGGAATCCCACCTGCTAAAGGATTTATCTCCTAAGGATCCAGGTTACTTGAGCCTTGATGACTATATGGCTTCAGGGCAAATCACTTCACCTCTCTGGTCTCAACTTCTTCACCTGTAAAATGAGAGAGGTTGAGGATGCCTCATCTCTAGTTGATGACATAGTGAGTTGTGAAATTGCGAACAGCTCACTAAGATACCTAACGTCTTGCTGGTGTATCTGGTGGCAATTTGACGAGTTACAGGACTGGGGCTGTTGGCCTTGGCCATGTTTTCTACTTCAATTTTAATTTTGTTTCATCCTCAAAAACTTGATCAGGGTCCCACTGATTTTCATGAGTGTTATAAGAGTTTGTCCATACTTACTACATTTAGAATTTTCTTGCAGTGCCAATGTGACACAGGCCAAATGTGTTCAGTGTATGTCATGTTCCCAAAAATTACAGTCTGAGGTTTTTGGTTTCATAACTTTCCGAACTTTGACAAACAAATTTTAAAAGATTAGTCATTATTTTTGTTTTATCTTAGTTTAAATAATTTTATTGAGATACAGTTCTTATGTCAGAAAGTTCAGTCTTTTAAAGTGTGCAATTTAGTGTTTTTTTAAGTATATTTACAAGGTTGTGCATTGGTCACCGCTAAATAATTCCAGAACATTTTCATCATCCCAATTGGTAGTCACTGCCAAAGCTGGGCTTGGTGGCATGTACCTGTAATCCCGGCTACTTGGAAGGCTGGGGCAGGAGGATGACTTGAGCCCAGGAGTTGGGCTGCAAGGCTGTAGTGAGCTATAATAGTGCCCCTGCACCCCAGTCTGGGCAACAGACCAAGACCCTGTATCTTAAAAAAATCATAATAATTTAAAAAAGTAGTCATTGCCAATTCCCCTCTTCCTTCAGCTCCTGTCAATCACTAATCTACTTTCTCTCTAGATTTGCCTATTCTAGACATTTCATCTAAATGGAATCATATAATATATGGCCTGGCCATTTTCACTTGACATGATGTTTTCAAGGGTCATCTGTGTAGTAGCATGTTTCAGCACTTCATTCCTTTTTATGACTGAATCATATATTCCATTGTATGGATTGTCAAAGATTAAACAAAGCCGAACGTCAGAGCAATAAAAACAGATTTTACTCGGTAACTACTGACAGCCAAGCTCCAGGCTGACTTGTGCGGAGGTAGCTGGGCCTTTTAAAGGGAGCTTGAGGGTGCAGGGAGGTGGAGTGAGTGGGTACTCAAGTGAAAAATTACAAGGCGTTGGTCGCTGTGAATGTCATTAGGCTAGCTGTGTCTGCTGGCAGTGATCAAAGTTAGGATTCGATCCTCCCTCAGACTGGGAGATTGAGGCCCTACCCTTCCTGATGATTACATTTCAAAGGAATGGCTTTCAGGTCCTTGAGAAAGAGACTCCTGAGCTGTAGGAGATACAAGTCGAGCGTCCCAAATCCGAAAATCCGAAATCCTCCAAAGTCTGACACTTTTTGAGTGCCCACATGATACTCAAAGGAAATGCTCATTGGAGCATTTTGGAGTTTGTATTTTTGGATTTGGGATACTCAGCTGGTTAAGTATAATGCAAATATTTCAAAATTCCCCCAAAAATGAAATCCAAAACACTTCTTGTCCCAAGCCTTTCAGATGAGGGATACTTGACCTGTGCATACACATCTCTCAAAGAAATGGCACAATTGAATAGCTCTGTAAACCTATAAACCCTTTTCAGTAAATATGCTATAAGAAAGGGAGGTCAGGGGCCTATGTCAGGTGTTGGCTGGAATAAAGGGTACGTTCTTTTGATAGTCCTGAGCTTTACCAGGCAGGAACTCAGTAGAGGACTGTGTTGTCCCCAGGGACGTGGCCTCAGGCTGCCAGAAGCCATATTAAAGTTGGTCAAGTCTCTTTTGAAGGGAATGTTCTTGTTGAGAGTTCTTGCGTTTCTCAGGACATGTGACATTTTGTTTATTCATTCATGAGTTACTGGACATTGGGGTTGGTTCTCCTTTTTGCTGTTATGAATCATATTGCTGTAAACATTTGTGTACAGGGTTTTGGGTGAACATGTTTTCAGTTGTCTCAAATAGATATCTTGGAGTAGAATTGCCGAATGATGGGTTAACTCTGTTTACTTTTTGAGGAACTACCAAACTGTTTTCCAAAGAGGCTGCACTATTTGACGATTTCACCAGCAATGTATGAGCGTTTTGTTTCTCCATATCCTCATCAACGTTTATTATTGATTATGGGGCTGGGCTCGGTGGCTCACGCCTGTAATCCCAGCACTTTGGGAGGCCAAGGCAGGCGGATCACTTGAGGTCAGGAGTTCGTGACCAGCCTAAAATACAAAATTAGCTAGATATGGTGGTGTGTGCCTGTCCTCCCAGCTCCTTTGTGGGGAGGCTGAGGCAGGAGAATCACTTGAACCCAGGAGGCAGAGGTTGCAGTGAGCCAAGATCATACCACTGCACTCCAGCCTGGGCAACAAAGCGAGACTCCATCTCAAAAAAAAAAGCCTGCAGAAATGGTGAAATAACATTTTCTCTAACACCATTCAGGACATAAAGAAAAAAAGTAACAACAACAAAAAAAACACACCAAAAATCAAACATTTATTATTGATTGTGCACTAGTGGGTGTGAAATGATGGTCTTGCTGTGGTTTTGATTTGCATTTTCTTAATGGCTGAGGATACTGAATATTTTTCCATATATTTACTGGCCACTTGTCTGTCTATTTTTTTGGAGAAATGTCTATTTGAATCCTTTGCCACAATTTATTTATTTATTTGTTTTTGAGATGGAGTCTTTCTCTGTTACCCAGGCTGGAGTGCGGTGGTGTGATCTCGGCTCACTGCAACCTCTGCCTCCTGGGTTCAAGTGATTCTCCTGCCTCAGCCTCCTGAGTAGCTGGGATTACAGGCCTGTGCTATCATGCCTGGCTAATTTTTTTTTTTTTTTTTTTTTTGAGACAGTCTTGCTCTGTTGCCTACGCTGGAGTGCAGTGGCGCGATCCCCGCTCACTGCAAACTTCGCCTCCCGGGTTCACGCCATTCTCCTGCCTCAGCCTCCCGAGTAGCTGGGACTACAGATGCCTGCCACCACGCCCAGCTATTTTTTTTGTGTTTTCAGTAGAGACGGAGTTTCACCATGTTGGCCAGTCTGGTCTTGAACTCCTGACCTCAGGTGATCCACCTTCCTCGGCGTCCCGAAGTGCTGGGATTACAGGAGTGACCCACTGTGCCCAGCCATCCTTTGCCTATTTTACAAATCAGTTTATGTTTTTATTGTTGAGTTATAAGAGCTCTCTGTATATTCTGAATACCAGATTCTTATCAGATTTGCAAATACTTTCTCCCATTCTGTGGATTGTCTTTTTACTTTCTGTTATTGTTATTATTAAGACATAATCTCACTCTGTTGCCTGGGCTGGAGTGCAGTGGTGCCATCCTACCTTACTGCAGCCTCCATCTCCTGGGCTCAAACAATCCTCCTGCCTCAGCCTCCTGAGTAGCTGAAACTCCAGACTCGTGCCATCATACCTGGCTATTTAAAAAAAATTTTAGTAGAAGTGAGGTCTTGCTATGTTGCCTAGGCTGGTCTCTCTAACTCTTGGGTTCAGGTAATATTCCTGCCTCAGCTTCCCAAAGTGCTGGGATTATAGGCATGCACCACTGTGCTCAGCCTGTTGTTATTTTTTAATTCACTGAAGCAGAGTGCCTTTTCTGTAGCCTATTTACAGGGAGGGGCTAAGGGAAATAAATACATACATATGTACATACATGCAAAGTTTATGTGCTGTGCTGGTTTCCTTGGTCCAGATGTGGGGACATAGAGGCAAGATAAAGATATCAGCAGAGCAGGAGGAACAATTGTCTGTATACAATGGCTTTACTTTCTTTAATTGCTTTTTTAAAGATGTCTTCTGAAATGATTTAATGGAAGTATTGGAGCTCTTTTGGTAAAAAATCACGAGAGTTATTATAACATAATATAACATATTATAACATAACATAACAAGAGAGTTATTGTAACACTCTTAGGAACTTACAGGATACTGGATATGTGTGTGATGTGTTTGTATAAAGTACCTGCTGTGGTTTCCTTTAGTGGCTCAAGGACTCAAGGGCAGTTTGACCCCTAACTATAGTATTTCACCCACAGCAGTTATTTAAATGCTTTTTCTTTCTTCTTTTCTTTGGAACACTATTCTGCAGGTGCATCAGCTGGTTTTTCTTTTTTCTCTTTGCAGTTAAAAATTCAAGATGTCCATTTACGCTTTGAAGATGGTGTCACCAATCCCTCCCATCCTTTTGCGTTTGGCATCTGCATTAAGAATGTGTCCATGCAAAATGCTGTGAATGAGCCTGTGAGTATGAAATGTGATGACAAAGCAGGAAGAAAGCCATGCTCTAGGAATTTGGGGCTCTGCCTTTTGCCATTTTGTGTTATGTAAATGAATCACATTCTTTTCCATTGCCTTCTGTGATAGGCATGGGTGTCTCTTGTGTGTTTGCAGCAAATCAAATTTGCTGAAATAGGGAAACAGGGAATTTTCTCTGACCTTTGGTTATATCACTTTCATTTTATGCACAAAGAAACTAAGAGGCAGAAAGGATTTTGTGTTTGATTTTCTTCTCGTGTTACGTACACTCCCTGGGTAAACTCACTCTGTTTCATAGTCGTAGCTACCACCAGGGAATATTTGCTGATGGCTTCCACATTTTGAACTCCATTCTCCACCCTTTGACCTTCATATTCGTGGTTTTCTTAAAACTACCGCTTGTCTCAAAACACACTCTGTTTCTTCACATGCTACACAAAAAACAACATTTTTGACAGGAGGTGTGTGAGGGTTTTCCCCCACACACCAAGCAATTCTCCATCACATACTAAGTTGGTATCCTGTAGTTTAACTCAATTCTGACACTAATGGGTTACTGCAGACCCCGCCGGGTAAGGGCTCAGTCCCATAGGACCACCCTCCACTTCAGATGCGAGTCACAAGGCCCAGGTTGTGACCTGTGCTTCTGACTAGAAGTTGAAGTTCCCACAATTCCCCTCCTCAGGTTTGGTAATTTGCTAGGATGGCTCACAGAACTCAGGGTAACACTTTACTTACGTTTGCTGGTTTATAACAAAGGATGCTATGAGGATACAGGTGAATATCTAGATAAAGAGGGCCACGCCCTGCTCCAGTGTTCAGCAACTTGGAAGCTTAGCAGATCTCATGGTTCAAAGTTTTTATGCAGCTTAATCTCCAGCGCCACCAACCAGAGGTCAGTGAGTGGCACTGAAAGGCCCAACCCTCTAATTACTTGATCTTTTCGTGATGAGCCCCATCTTGAGGCTGTCTAGGGACCCCATCAAAAGTCACTTAATTAGCATATACTGAGGTGTGATCATGAGGGTTTTATGAACAGCAATGACACTCCTGTCAGGAACTTCCAAGGGTTTTAGGAACTCTGTGCCAGGAACCTGGGACAAAGATCAAATACATTTCATGTTATACCACAGCTTGTCATAACTACCAGAATGATCCTGTGTATTCCATCTGCCCATTTTGTCCCCCAAACGAAGTATTTTTCTTTATTCCCTAACATTTTACTGAATGTAAAAACCCATAATAACTAACAGTTTTGAGTACTTTTATATGGCAGGCACTGTTCTTAGCACTTTCCATGATTTAACTCATTCAATTCGCCTTGATTTTCACCACTGCTGTGATCCTAATAACCCTACTGAGGGCACTGCAGCATAAGAGGTGGAGTGAAAAGTGGAACCAGGCCTTGAACCCAGGTGGACCGACTCCTGTGGCCAAGTCTGGCTTCTCACCTGTTTTTGTAAATAAAGGTGTTTTAAGTCCCAGCCATGCTCATTAGTGTTGTCCACAGTGGAGTACTGTAGTTGCAGCAGAGGCTGCATGGCCTACAGAGCCGAAGCTGTTGACTCTCTGGCCCTTTATGGAAGACTGTGCCATCCCTGCTCCTCACCCTGTGCTCCTGCCTGCCACACTGATCTCTAGAAGCTGTGTGCTCCTCCTTTCACTTCTTACACTTCAATTTCCATATCTAGTTATTCACACGGTCCTGCTACTTTTTCCTACAAAGCATCTCAAACATAGCTCTTCCTGTCCATCCTCATATGACCGTCACCCTGCAGGATGCTGTCAGGTTTTACCTGGACTAATGAAATACGCTGTTCTGTGATCTCCAGGATCTTTCTATTTGTCCTGTACCAATGCTTTCCAGTGTTTTCCATGTCAGAACCCACATAGTAAAAAGATAGTATTTGTATAGTACACGGGGGCAAATGGTTGTGGCTGCTTGGGGCTGGAAGTGGCCAGCTCAGAGTAACCACATGTTTCTAAGATGTAACTTGATCCCATACACTGGCTCATACTTGAGGCACTCATAACTCATTTTTTTCTGGCACACTGAAGGGAAAGCCCTACTTTACACCGTCACCAGACTTCTTTTTCTGAAACACATACCTGATCGTGTTACCTGCCTGCATCAAAACGTTCAGCAGCTCCGCATCTCTTAAGGCCTGAAGTCCAAACACCTTAGCGTGGCATAAACTTCCTTTCCTAATGAATTTGATAACTAGGTCAGCCCTAACAGATTGCCACAAACCAGATGGCTTAAAGCAACGTAAATTTATTCTCTAGACGAGAGGTCTGAAGTCAAGGGGTTGTGGCCAGATCAGTCCCTTCTGGAGGCTGAGGGGAGAAACTGTCCCATGCATCTCTCCTTGGCTAGCTGCTGGTGGTCACTGAGGTTGCTCAGCTTGCAGGTGCTTCACGCAGCCTCTGCCTCCGTCTTCACGTGGCCTTCTCCCTGTGTCGTTTTTCTTCTTGTAAGGACAGTACCCATTAGATGAGGGCCTCCAATACCCATAAGATGAGGGCCTCCACTAAACCAGTATGACCTCTTAATTTGATTACATCTGCAAAGACATAATTTTCAAATAAGGTGACATACACGCTTCTGCGTGGTTATGACTTTTTTTTTTTTTTTTTGGGAAGGGAGGACACCATTCAACCCAGTGTACCTAGTAACATTTCAAGCTACTTTTCTCAACTCTTAGCTCACTCCTCATCCCAAATATGCATTCATCCACATGTACCAATACTGCCCCCACCCCATACATCCAGTGTTCCAGTTACACAGATAGACTCACTGTTCCCTGAAGATATCAGGCCTTTTGTACGGTCGCCCTTCTGTATCCTCAGGTTCCATATCCATGATTCTACCAACAGAGGATCAAAAATACTCCCCCTCTGGCTGGGTGCAGTGGCTCATGCCTGTAATCCCAGCACTTCAGGAGGCCGAGGTGGGCAGATCGCCTGAGCTCACAGATTCAAGACCAGTCTGGGAAACATGGTGAAACCCCATCTCTATTAAAAATAAAAAAATTAGCCGGGCGTGGTGGCGCATGCCTGTAATCCCAGCTACTCAGGAGGCCGAGGCAGGAGAATCACTTGAACCCGGGAGGTGGAGGTTGCAGTGAGCCAAGATCGTGCCGTTGTACTCCAACCTGGGCAATAAGAGTTTAACTCCATCTCAAAAAAAAAAAAAAGAAAATTCAGTATAACAATGATTTACATAGCATTTACATTGTATGAGGTATTGTAAGTAATCTAGAGATGATTTAAAGTGTACAGGGAGGATATATGGGTAGGTTATATGCAAATACTATGCCATTTTAAGAGACTTGAGCATTTGCAGATTTTTGTATCTTTGGGGTTCTTGGAACCAACTCCCTGCGGATACTGAGGGAGGACTGTATGGTTGACCCAGCCCTTTCCTCCTACCTGACCATTTGCCTGAAACTTTTACATCTTTCGACAATCGTCTGCACAGTGACATTTTCTTGTTTGCTCATAGCATCGTATAGATTTTTCTTCTGCTTCCCTCTGTGTCATTAAAATTATGTATTTGCATGTTTGTATCCCCAGTTAGCTAGATTTTGAACTCTGTAAGAGCAGAAGCATGTTTGAGTTATATATCCACAGCACCACGTAAAGTACCTGACACATGATTTTTTACAAATGATTTGTTGAATGAATGACATTCACGAATAAAGACAGTCATCCTGTTTTCTTCTTTGTCTTTTTTACCTTAGGTACAGAAACTAATGCGGAAAAAGCAATTAGACGTAGCAGAATTTAGCATCTATTGGGATGTCGATTGCACTTTACTGGGGGATTTGCCTCAGGTGGAGTTACAGGTATGATTTCGGCAGGGGGCTTTGTTGCAAGACAGCATGGAAGGGAAGTGGCGTAGGATCACTGCCATTGAGGCTTTTGTCTCCTGCATCTGATTCCCATTCCCACCCACTGTTCCTCTAAAGCCATTCACTCTCAAGTGTGTTTGCTTGAGGTACTTGATAAGTATGTGACTTTGAACAATTTATAGTGCTTTGTTTTATGTATGTTTTAAATTTATGCTAGACTGTAGGTTTCTTTGGTTTATTTTATTCAACTAAAGCTATATTTTTAAGATGTTGCTGTTTGTACTTCCAATTCATTGCTCTGACTACTGCATAGTATTCCACTGTTTGCATGTGCATGTAACATAGTCATGCATCTAGATTTTTTCCATCATTTATTTATTTATTTTTGTAGAGATGGGGTCTCACTCTGTTGTCCAGGCTGGTCTTAAACTCTTGTGCTCAAGCAATCCTCCTGCTTGGCCTCCCAAAGTGTTGGGATTACAGGTGTGAGCCACCACACCCAGCCAGTTTAATCCTTCTATAAATAATTTATAGGTGGTTTAAGTGAAATGGAGGAAAATAGCTCATTTTTTCCCCCACCCAGGGTTATCTTTTGCTTGGATACTGTTGTATGTGATGGTTTTTTTCTTCTTCTTTTTTGTTTTTTTGAGATGACATCTCGCTCTGTTGCCCGGGCTGGAGTGCAGTGGTGTGATCTTGGCTCACTGCAACCTCCATCTCCCGGGTTTAAGTGATTCTCCTGCCTCAGCGTCCTGAGTAGCTGGGATTACAGGCGCATGCCACCATGCCCGGCTAATTTTTGTATTTTTAGTAGAGATGGGGTTTCGCCATGTTGGCCAGGCTGGTCTCGAACTCCTGACCTCAGGTGATCCACCTGCCTTGGCCTCACAAAGTGCTGGGATTACAGGCATGAGTCACCATGCCTGGCCGGTTTTTGTTTTAATTCGATTACATAAACACTGTATCCATATAGTAAAACAATATGCAGCAATGAATAATAAAGGTAAAGATCTTTATGATGACTGTGTAATAGTCTCTAAGATATAGTATGAAGTTAAACTAAGGTAAAAACAGCATTTATAGCATTTGTTGAAGAAAACAGAAAATTACAGATGTCTCCGCATGTGTACAGAACGGCTTGGGTGGGAGACATGAGAAGCTGGTGTCATTGGTTGCCTCTGAGGAGGTAAAGTGGGTGGCTGGGGATGAGACCAGGAAAGAGATTTCACCTTTTTTTCCCTTTAAAATTTTAAACCATGTGAGTGTATTACCTATTAAGAAATAGAAAGGCTGGGCGCGGTGGCTCACACCTGTAATCCCAGCAGTTTGGGAGGCCAAGGTGGGTGGATCATGAGGTCAGGAGATGGAGACTATCCTGGCCAACATGGTGAAACCCTGTCTGTACTAAAAATATAAAATTTAGCTGGGCATGGTGGTGCATGCCTGTAATCCTAGCTACTTGAGAAGCGGAAGCAGGAAAATTGCTTGAACCAGGGAGTCGGAGGTTGCAGTGGGCCGAGATTGCGTCACTGCACTCCAGCCTAGCAACACAGCAAGACTCGTTTCAAAAAAAAAAAAAAAAAAAAAAAAGAGAGAGAAAAGAAATATAAATAAAAAATTTGAAATACTAGAGAGTTTTATAACCCAGTTTTATAGTGTTTTTGGATGTCGATACAAAACACTGTTGATTAGATAACATACCAACATGTTACTTGATCCTAAAAACATTTGCTGTTGGCCAGGCCCGGGGACTCATGCCTGTAATCCCAGCACTTTGGGAGGCGGGAGGATCACTTGAGCCTAGGGGTTCAAGACCAGACAGGACAATATAGTGAGATCCTGTCCTCATATAAAAAGAATAAAAATGAATAAAAACAAAACTGACAAAAACATTTGCTGCTGTGACACAGCCTGTGACTGTGCTCCACTGTTTGTCATAAAACCCCAACACTGTAAAAGAGTGACTCCCAGACGGAAAGCCATTCTGAGCAGAGCAGGTGTTCTTGTGACACACAGGAGGCCATGGCCAGGAGCATGGAGAGTCGCAGCCATCACTACGTCCTGGAGCCTGTGTTTGCATCTGCTCTTCTGAAGAGAAACTGCTCCAAGAAGCCCCTGCGGTCTCGGCACAGTCCCCGTGTTGATTGTGACATTCAGCTGGAGACCATTCCCTTGAAACTCTCTCAGGTATGCCCTTGCTTCTCAGTGGCATCTACTCACTGTCACACTGGTGACTGCCGTGAAAGTCTTGATATTAATGTATCCTCACCAGGAAAGACAGTTCACCTGAGACCATTTCCCTCCAGACCAAAACTATGTAACTGTTACATAGTTAAAGTGGGTTGATCTCAGGTTAGTTTTTTTTTCTTTTTAATTAGTTGGTGGTATGGGTTGGAAAGGAGGCTAGTTTTGTTTTGATATTTTTAAGAGCTGAACAAAAAATACAAGCGATACGGCAATGCATAGGCTTAACTGTCAGTGTCAGAGAAATATGCCACTCGATGCTGATATTTTGGTGTTTCAGTTTGCACCGGGTTTCAATTCAGTGTATCAACTAATGTGAATTGTTGTTGTTAGAAATAGGTCTTAATTGAGTAAAAGAAACAAACCAATTCTAACCTAGTATCTCTTAACCTCTAATAAAAAGCTGCAGTACCGGCAAATCATGGAATTCCTCAAGGAGCTGGAACGAAAGGAGAGGCAGGTGAAGTTCCGAAGGTGGAAACCCAAAGTGGCGATATCTAAGAAGTAAGGGCTTCTCAGTGTGGTCATGAAATACATTTGGGAGTCTGTTCTTATTATGTACATAGATCAGAAATATGCCTCACTGTCCTTTACCCTTGTTTGGAGATAAAAGTACAATTGATTTTTTCTGGTCCTTGGAATGCCATTCCCATTGTTTATCATTGTTGATATTCTTTCTATATATTTATTTGGTGTCATCAGCTTACTGTTAGACTGAGTGTAGTAAAATTCAGAGGATCCTCTCAGTCTCATTTAGCAAGTAGGCTGATGCTGCTCTGGTGGGATCTGGTGTGTATTAAAATACTTTAAATATTCTTTGAACCCACTTCCCTGTGTGTTTTCTCCCAGGTTGTTTGGTCAACATTTACATAGTACTCTTTGCAGCCTCCATAGCAAAACTGAATCCTATTTTCATGTTGCAGTGATAAACTTGACCAGTGTGATATAATAAAACTTTTTAAAGATCCTATGTAGTTCCATGTCTTTAGTTAGAAGTATTCAATTAAAAATCTTTAGTAGTCACATACTTGGTAATTATCTTAAGACGGTATTTACCTTACAGTCAGCCCTCAATATTCTGTCAGTGGAGGGGACGGGTATTAAAATTCAAACCAATCGAGAACTATGTTACTGATAAATACATTTGGGATCTATTATTTGATGTTCTTTGGCAGATTTGCCTTCTCCACCTAGTGGGTTTAATATTAAGATGAGCCTAATATATAAACTGGTGGCTGACAAGAGAAAAGGTGTCTCAGGAGAGGAGTGGGGTTATGTGGATTGTCCTAGATTGGTAGCCTTTTCGTTGCTTTTGTTGTAAGAAGTGATTCCATTGTCATGGACTATTTCAGCTGCCGAGAATGGTGGTATTTTGCTTTGAATGCTAACTTATATGAGATCAGAGAGCAGAGGAAACGCTGCACCTGGGACTTTATGTTGCACCGGGCTCGCGATGCTGCGTCTTACACTGACAAATATTTCAACAAGTTAAAAGGAGGCCTGCTGTCCACAGATGACAAGGTAAGTGGACTGTGGTCTTGTGTGTCTTGTCTTATTCACAAGGTAAGAATGTTCTCTCAATGGCTAAAGAAAATGGGATCTGTGAAGTAATAAAGTCCCTGCCAAAGTGGCTAAATTTTACGGGATAGAATTGGTCTTAGTAGGGTGAGAACAAAGCCAGGAGCATCTTCCATACTCCACTGCCCGAGGGGAGCCTGGCCACGGGATAGGAGGAAGAAAAGACACCATGGTCCTGCTCTGACTCTGTGCCCACACACCTGCCCCCCAGCTCGAGGGACTGTTTCATGCAGTCACTCGCCTCTCTTCAAAGCCTGATCCGAGTCCTAATTCTTTTACTTCAAAGTCTGTAATCTCTGTGAACTTTGGCCTCTGTTTTCTGTAATCCCAGTGGACTTGATTGACCTTGGATATTTAGGTGGTAGAGGCTAGGCAGAAAAGGTGAAGTACATGGTGAAGGCAAGCTCACGTTTTAGTTAATAGTAGGGTTAAAGGCCCTTAGAATGCCCCCTCCCGGAGCCCTGGCATGGGACCCCACCCCTTCTCTAGCTGTCTGCCTGCTCTCTTGGGGGAAGGTATTGGGGATTGCTTTGCTGCTTGTTTGGTTTCAGTTTTGTGAGCATCAATTTTTGCAGTAGCAGCTTAGACTGTTTCCAGGATTTTGGCTCAGGTACTGCCCCTTAACTAACCATTTGTTTAGTAGACTCTTCCAAGCACAAAGGAGTACTTTTCCCTTCAGCACCTGCTGTGTGGTCACTGAGGTCAATGCTGAATCCCTAGTGGTTAGCGCCTCTCCTGCCAGCACCCTGAGGCTGTGGCCCACTCCCTTTGCTAATGCTTTTATCCTAGTGTCAGACATGGTTACTGACGCAGGAACCTTATGAGAAGGATAAAATAAACCAGACATTGTGGATGATTTTCTTTTCTCTTTTCTTTCCTTTTTCTAAATTTTCTTTGAGACAAGGTCTGGCTCTATTGTCTAGGCTGGAATACAGTGATGTGGTCATGCTCACTGCAACCTCTGCCCCCTGGGCGCAAGCCATTCTCCCACCTCAGCCTCTCAAGTAGCTGGGACTATAGGCCTGCAGCACAACTGTCTAATTTTTTATTTTTTGTGGAGATGGGGTTTCACCCTTCTGCCCTGGCTGGTCTTGAACTCATGAGCTTAAGTGATCCGCCTGCCTCAGCCTCCACCGCCCCCAGCCTACCCTTTTTTTTTTCTGAGACTGGATCTCCTTCTGTCATCCATGCTGGAGTTCAGTGGTGCAATCTTGGCTCACTGCAACCTCAGCCTCCTTGGCTGAAGGGATCCTCCCACCTCAGCCTCCTGAGTAGTTGTGCGTCACCATACTCGGCTAAGTTTTGTATCTTTTATAGAGACAGGGTTTCACTATGTTGCCCAGGCTGATCTGGAACCCCTGGGCTCCAGGGGGTTTGCCCACTTTGACCTCCCAAAGTGCTGGGATTACAGACCTGAGCCACTGCGCCCAGCCCTTGGATGATTGTCTTAAAGACACAGGCAAAGACATAGAGGGAGAGAAAATCTCATTTACAACTGAGATGAGCAAGTAAACATAAACACGTAAAATCTCCTTTTTTCTTAATGTTACGGTATAAGAAGCAGTTCAGGACAGCTAATTCTGCTTTTAAAAAATGTAGCTGGGTATCATGGTTCTTTCCTAACTAGTGTGAAACAAGTGAAAATGACCACGTTCTTGCTGATTTCCTACATGAATGGTAAGAGAGCTGGAGCCTGTACACTTCCTGTGGAAACTTGGTCCTGAGTTTCAGGAAGAGCGATAACTAGACTGCTTACTGCTCATCTGAGCTAATACATGTGGAAGCCCTTTGTAAATGGGGTCAGTGCTGTTCAAAATGTGGGTGCTGCAACAGTCCATACGCTTTCATGACTCTTAAAACTGAGTACTGCTCTTCTTCCTTCCCTCTCCATTCACCATTCATCTCAGATATCATGAAACTTGTTAGTGATTTTTTTTCCCCCTTCTTTCATAGAGCTAAATTTCTGGAGAATTGTTAGTGATGTTTTTAAGACCAAATAACATCTACTGGATTATATGGAAAGCTGTTTAAGCCAGAAACAGCAATCATGGAACTATTTATCTTGTTTCTTGGCCTTCAGTGGAAATGCAGGGGACCAGAGAGTTTCCTGTGCTGTACTTTTAGTGGCTTGTGAGGGTGTCCAGTGTCTGTGGATGTACAACGTTTGTGTTTTTGTTTATTTGCTTTTGTTTTCACCCAAACAGGAGGAAATGTGTCGGATTGAAGAGGAACAGAGCTTTGAGGAATTGAAGATTTTGCGTGAACTGGTTCATGATCGATTTCACAAACAAGAAGAACTAGCAGAGGTAAGAAATCCTCTACAAGAGGATTTGTTCAGACCCAGCACACCCCGAGTGCTACAGTTTTGATGTGCTTATGCTCCTGTGGGGGGAACAGCAGCATAGCACAGCTTGCTTCTATCTTTGAGTACTCATCTTTGCTCCTTTGTGATTGACACAGAGTCTGCGGGAGCCTCAGTTTGATTCTCCAGGAGCCTCTTCGGGAGACCCAGAACCTGGTGGAGGCAGTGGGATGCTGCAGTATCTTCAGTCCTGGTTTCCTGGATGGGGTGGCTGGTACGGGCAGCAAACCCCAGAAGGGAATGTGGTTGAGGGACTGTCAGCAGAGCAGCAGGAGCAGTGGATTCCCGAAGAGATCCTGGGTACGGTGGGAGCTGGCCTTCACTCGATTCAAACAAATTGGTCTGTTATTTGTGCAACAGCTTGTGGTATTTTTCAAATTTAACAAAAGTAGATATTTGGAAAACAGTTTATGTTCATAGAGGCTAAGAGAAGAAATATTTTGGGAGATACTCCATTTGTAACTCCGTGACTAAATGTACATATTAATGCAGTTTCAGATAGAGCTGAGAGGCAGAGGTTGTAAAAGAGCTAAATTTGAACAAGTTGAACAATTTTAAACTCTGAAATTTGAATACCAGTCTAGAGCCTCTCTTAAACCTGCAGTGTCTGATATCTAGCCATAGGCACAAATGGCTACTAAAATTTAATACAAATTGAATACAAGTAAAAATTTAATTTCTTAATTGCACTAGCACATTAGCCACGTGTGCTCCCAGTGCTCGGTAGCCACATGTGGTTAGTGGCCACTGTACTGGACATCACAGATGTGGACCATTTCACCATACTGGGCAGCACTGCTTTGTACCATCCCTTATCATGAGTCTTATCCTTCCTGGTTTGATAATAAGTTGATATCCCTTAAAAAACAATTAGAGTTGTTTTACATTAGGAAATACTATAAAACAGTCACCCATGACTTTGGAGTTCTTCCTTAACACAGGGAAAAATAGTTAAATAAACATCATCATAACTGTGATCAATCTGCTTGCTGGTGCTTTTTTATTCTTCCATGTTTTTTCCTACAGTCTTTTCTCCCTTACCATTTAGGCACCGAGGAGTTTTTTGACCCCACTGCAGATGCCTCATGTATGAACACATATACAAAGCGAGATCATGTCTTTGCCAAACTGAATTTGCAGTTGCAGCGAGGTACAGTGACTCTGTTACACAAGGAGCAAGGAACTCCTCAAATGAATGAAAGTGCTTTCATGCAGCTCGAGTTTTCAGGTACACTGCCCCTAAGAAACTACCTGCCACTGTTGTCTCTCTGTGGGCCAATGTCCAGGCGATTCTCATTATTCGCTGTAGTGAATAGTGTAGTGAATAGTCTAGAAAGTCAGTGCGAAAACTGTATTACCCAATGTGGAACCATTGCTCTTAGGGGAACTACTGGGTTAGGTTCATGTGAATCTCTGGTCATAACATTCATCAACTGATCAGTACCTAACCTTATTTTTTAAAATGTGTGTCTGTATTTAAAGACATTTAATATGGATATACAGACAGTCCTTGACTTAGGATACTTTGACTTTGGATTTTTCGACTTTACAAGTAGCACAAAAGTGCTGCACATTCAGTAGAAGTCATACTTCGGATTTTGAATTTTGATCTTTTCCTGGGCTAGAGGTAGGTAGTATGATATTCTCTGAAGATGCTGGGCAGCAACAGTGAGCCACAGCTCCCAGTCAGCCATGCGATCCTGAGGTAAGCAGCTCATAGTCTACAGTGGACTGTGTTGCTAGATGATTTTTGCCTACCTGTAGGCTAATGTAAGTGTTCTGAGCACTTTTAAGGTGGGCTAGGCCAAGCTGTGATGTCCAGTAGGTTAGGTGTATGAAATGCATTTTTGACTTACGATAAGACAGGGTTTCGCCATGTTGGCCAGGCTGGTCTTGAACTCCTGACCTCAAGCAATCCGCCCTCCTCGGGTTCCCAAAGTGCTGGGATTACAGGCGTGAGCCATTGTGCTCAGCTGACTTATGATATTTTCAACTTATGGTGGGTTTATCATAACTCCATCCTAAGTCGAGGAGCATTGTGTTATTGATTTATTAACATTGAACTCATGGCCTATAGCACTATGACTCATGACTGAATGAAGTTTCTCTAATACTCATTTTTTTTTTTTTTTTTGAGACAGAATCTCGCTTTGTTGCCCAGGCTGGAGTGCTGTGGCACAATCTCACTCACTGCAAGCTCTGCCTCCTGGGTTCACGCTATTCTCCTGCCTCAACCTCCCAAGTAGCTGGGACTACAGGCGCCCACCACCACTCCTGGCTAATTATTTTTGTATTTTTAGTAGAGATGGGGTTTCACTGTGTTAGCCAGGATGGTCTTGATCTCCTGACCTTGTGATCTGCCCGCCTCAGCCTCCGAAAGTGTTGGGATTACAGGCGTGAGCCACCGCGCCTGGCCTCATATTATTTTTGTAACACACATCACAGTCTTCTTGCACTCAGGACCACTAGACAGCACTTTAGCACTAGGGGGTTGTTTTAAATAGTGAAACTGCAAGCAAAAAGCACAGAAGCATGAAAAACATGGCTCTAAACAGAAGACCACGGGAAGGATGTTTGTTCACAGTGTGAGAGCTGAAACGAGGAGGCAGAGTGTTGCCTTGTTTGAACTCAGGTGGGAATGTGCGTATCAGTCGGCTTGAATTTTTTTCTGCTCTGTGAGTGTCTGAATGACTGACAGAGTGCCATGAGGATTAATTTTGGGGTTACAAATTTTAGCAAGTAAGCAAATATGGAATCCGTGAATAATGAGGATGGACTGGACATTATTTGCCTTCTTTTTGTGACTTTGAATTAAAGATGTATAAATATGCAGATGTTGGTTTGGACATCTCACAAATATTTTTATTTCAGTCCATAAAGCAGTAACTTATTTGAGATTCCTCAGTAGTTGAAGAAGGACAAATGATTTGTTTTTTTAAAAGCCCGTTTGTTTGACTTCATACTGTAGAAAGTTGAGCTGTCATAAACTTAGTATTAACTAGCAGACTACTTGAACTGAATTGAAAAGGCGCTATTTAAAATTCATTCTGCTGGGAAACTTCTAACGGTCTTTGTATGTTTAGATAGCTGGATAGATACAGGCACACTTCATTTTATTGCACTTTGCCTGATTGCACTTTATAGACACTGCATTTTTTACAAATTGAAGATTTGAAAATGAGCAAGTCTACAGGTGCCATTTTTCCAACAGCATGTGCTCACTTTGTGTCTCTGTGTCACATTTTGGTAATTTGCCCAGTATTTCAAACTTTTCCATGATTATTCTGTTATGGTGATCTGATTTGTAATGTTATTTTATTTGTTTTGGAGTGCCATGAACCATGCCCATCGAAGATGGTAACTGTAAATACTGTGTATGTTCCAACTGCTTCACCGACTGGCCATTTCCTTGTCTCTTTTCCTCTCCTCGGGCCTCCCTATTACCTGAGGCACAATGTTGAAATTTGGTTAATTAATAAACCTACAATGGCTTCTAAATGTTCAGGTGAAAGGAAGAGTCACATGTCTCTCATTTTAAATCAGAAGCTAAATGTGCACATGTCTCACTTTAAATCAAAAGCTAAACGTGATTAAGCTTAGTGAGGAAGACATGTCGAAAGCTGAGATAGGCCAAAAGCTAGGCCACTTGTGCCAAACAGTTAGCCAAGTTGTGAATGCAAAGGAAAAGTTCTTGAAGGAAATTACTAATAAAAGTGTTACTTCAGCAAACACACGAATGATCAGAAAGCAAAACAGCCTTACTGCTGCAATGAAGAAAGTTTGAATGGTCTGGATAGAAGATCAAAGCAGCCACAGCCTTCCCTTAAGCCAAAGCCTAAAGCACAGCAAGGCCTTAACTCATTTCTGTTCTGGGAAGGCTGAGAGAGGAGAGGAAACTGCAGAAGAAGAGTTTGAAGCTCGCAGAGGTTGGTTCATGAATTTGAAGGAAAGAAGCCATCTCTGTAACATGAAAGTGCAAGGCGAAGCAGCCAGTGCTGATGGGGAAGCTGCAGCAAGTTATCCAGAAGATCCAGCTAAGATCCTTGCTATACTAAATGACAGATTTTCATTGTAGATGAAAAAGCCTGCTATTGGAAGAAGATGCCATCTAGGACTTTTCATAGCTAGAGAGGAGAAGTCAATGCCTGGCTTCAAAGCTTCAAGGGACAGGCTGACTCTCTTGTTAGGGGCCAGTGCAGCTGGTGACTTTAAGTTGCTGATTTACCTTTCTGAAAATCCCAGGGCCCTTAAGAATTATGCTCAATCTCCTCTGCTTGTGTTCTATCAGTGGAGCAACAAAGCTTGGATGATGACAGCACATCTGTTTACAGCATGGTTTACTGAAGATTTTAAGGCTGCTATTGAGACCTACTGCTCAGAAAAAAAGATTCCTTTCAAAATATTACTGCTCGTGGATAATGCATCCAGTCACCCAAGACCTCTGCTGGGAGAAGTATAAAGAAATTGGTGTTGTTTTCATGCCTGCTAACACAGCATCCATTCTGCAGCCCATGGATCCAGGAGTAATTTCAACTTTCAAGTTTGTTTGTTTCTTTAATTAATTACTTAATTTATTCAGAGATGAGCTCTCACTTTGTTGGCCAGGGTGGTCTCAAACTCCTGGCCTCAGATGATCCTCCTGCTTCAGCCCCCCAAAGTGCTGGGATTACAGGTGTGAGTCACCACTCCCAGCCTCAACTTTTATTATTTAAGGAATACATTTCATAGGCTATCGCTGCCATAAATAGTGATTCCTCTGATGGACCTGAGTAAAGTATATAGAGAAGCTTCGGGAAAGGATTCACCATTCTGGATGCCATGAAGAACATTTGTAATTCATGGAAGGAGGTCAAAATATCAACATTAACAGGAGTTTGGAAGAAATCAACCCTCTTGGATAACTTTGAGGGGTTCAAGACTTAAGTGGAGGAAGTAACTGCAAATGTGGGGTAAATAGCAAGAGAACTAGAATTAGAAGTGGAACCTGAAAATGTGACTGAATTGCTGTAATCTCATTATCAAACTTGAATGGATGAAGAGTTATTTCTTACAGATGAGGAAAGAAGGTGGTTTCTTGAGATGGAATCTACTCCTGGTGAAGATATAGTGAACACTGTTGAAATGACAACCAAAGGCTGGGTGTGGTGGCTCACGCCTGTAATCCCAGCACTTTGGGAGGCCAAGGCAGGAGGATCATTTCAGGCCAGGAGTTCACGACCAGCCTGGGCAATACAGCAAGACCCTATGTCTACTAAAAAAAAAAAAAAAAAAATTAGTTGGTCGTGGTGGCTTACACCTCTAGTCCTAGCCACTTGGGAGGTAGGAGGATCCCTTGAGCTCAGGACTCTGAAGTTACAGTGAGCTATGATTGCACCACTGCACTCCAGCCTGGGTGACAAAGCGAGACCCTGTTTCAAAAAAGAAAACACAGTAAAAAAAGGAAACGACAACAAAGTTTTTAGGATGCTAAATAAACTTAGTTGCTAATGACAGGGTTTGAGAGGATTGACTGTGTTTTTGAAAGAAGTTCTATTGCGGTTAAACACCTGCTTTATCAAACAGCATCACCTGCTACAGAGAAATCTTCTGTGAAAGGAAGAGTCAGTTGATGCAGCAAACTTCATTGTCTTATTTTAAGAAGTCACCACAGTAACCCCAACACTTCAGCAACCACACCCTGATCAGTCAGCAGGCATCGACATGTAGGCAAGACCTTCCACCAGCAAAAAGATTACAACTCGCTGAAGACTCACAGGATTGTCAGTACTTTCTAGCAAGAAAATATTTTAAAATTTTAAAGTATCTGTATTGTAGTTTCAGGCATAATGCTATTGCACACTCAGTAGACTACTGTATAGTGTCAACATCACTTTTCTATGTACTGGGAAACCAAAAAATTTGTGTAACTCGCTTTATTGTGATCCTTACTTTATTGCAGTGGTCTGGAACCAAACCCGTAATATCTCCAATATGTGCCTATAGATAGATAGGGTTTTTTTGTTTGTTTGTTTAATTTCAAGGAAAAGTAGTTCATCATATCTAATAATACTCTGTAAAGTAGAATATCTAATATTTTTAAAAACACTTTAGGCTCTCATAAGCATTGTATCAACTATTTTGCTTATGTTTTATAGATGTAAAACTTCTAGCAGAGTCTCTTCCTCGAAGAAATTCCTCCTTGCTTTCAGTCCGGTTGGGTGGACTGTTTCTTCGAGACCTGGCTACAGAAGGAACTATGTTTCCTCTTCTAGTCTTCCCTAATCCAGTATGTACAACAGTGGGATAATGAATGTATCTAAGGTGTTGGTAAATTGTAGTCTGTTTTAGGCGAATGATACCTGATTCATTCTGACAAATTTGATGATCTTGAGACTGATGTGCTGGGATTAGAGAAGTTTCTTGAATTTGTTAAAGAGAAAATGTTGGTGAGATTTATGGCTATGCCTTCTTGCACTCCTGTGTTGTAGCCACCATGGTCTATTTTGCTCTGATTTGGAAGAAAATGCTATAAGACCACTATTTTCTGCATTTCAATGTTTGGGTTTCCTCTGTATCTAACAGTCATTTTCATGCCTTCTGACCCTTAGTCACTGACATGAAATCTCATCTTGCCAGGGTCCCAAAACGGAAATATCTCAAGTTTTCTATATTTGTATAATTTTCAAAATATACATTATTAATGATAAGATCTTTGATCTTAGGTTAGCAACAAACTGTCCACGTGGTTGAATAGTTAACCCCTTATTCTGTCCATAGTTTTATTGTGGTTGGGGGAAGGTTGTGGAGAGGGTGGGAAGGCAGACTGAAAATTTGAAAAGTTAGATATGTTTAATTTTCATTTAGCAACTGTTCATTAAATGTGCTGAGTGCCAAGTAGCATATTGTCAGTACAAGGGAAGAGATGCGGTCTCACTAGATTGGGAAAAGGGCAGAAAACGAAACAATTCTGCAAGTACTCAATCTGAGGTAAAGTGGGTTTTGATCTGATTGTGCTAAGGGAGTGTGTTGCTAAAGGGTAAGATGGTTTGTTTAGTGAATTTACTCTCCTCTCACCCTGACGTCTATGCATTTTTGTGTGTTTGTTTAATAGCAAAAAGAAGTTGGCAGAGTCTCACAGTCTTTTGGTGTACAAACTACATCTGCAGACAGAAGTGATCATTACCCAGGTACTTTGTCCTACTTTTTAAAAAAAATTTTTTAATTTTTTAAATTAATTTTTCTTTGAGACAGGGCCTCGCTCTGTCGCCCAGGCTGGAGTGCAGTAGCGTGATCTTGGCTCACTGCAACCTCTGCCTCCCAGGTTCCAGTAATTCTCATGCCGTAGTCAGGATTACAGGCGTGTGGTTCCATGTCCGGATAATTTTAGTATATTTAGTAGAGATGGGGATTTGCCATGTTGTCCAGGCTGGTCTTGAACTCCTTGGCCTCTCAAAGTGCTGGGATTACGAGCATGAGCCACCATGCCTGACCTTTTTTTTTTTTTTTTTTTTTTTTAATAATGTAAAAATTCTTTTTGGGGGGCTTTCCAGCAAAAACCAGATCAGTAGTCTTTGATCAGTAGTAAAAGAGGGAATGTTTTCTGTTTTGTGCACAGTGATTTGCTGTGTGCACCCGGGTTTGACTTGGAGACAGCCTGGTCCTCTCTCAGTGGAGATGCGAACCTGAGGCTAACTGGGCAACCTTGCAGGACCTTCAGGTCCTTGGTTTCCATGATATATGGGAGCTAGTACAACAGGCCAGTCTATGTAATTCCTGTGGAAAATTAAACAGTCAATCCTGATTAGGCTTTCTGTTTTAAAGATAGGCATCAATGTGAACTAATTGGAAAATAATTTAGAAAATGTCTGTTTTTCCAGAATTTCTCACAGGTCTATTAAGAATAAAGTTATCGTTTTTGCTTTGTTCCATGTTCTTATTCCTATTCTTTCCTTTAGCTGCAGACCCAGATGACCCAGTTTTTGAGATGCTGTATGAGAGAAATCCGGCACACAGCCACTTTGAGAGGCGACTCAATGTCAGCACAAGGCCCTTGAACATCATATACAATCCGCAGGCCATTAAAAAAGTAGCAGACTTTTTCTACAAGGGAAAGGTTCATACCTCAGGTTAACTTTTTTGTTTGATCTTCCTTTTTAAAAACATCTTTATTGTTATTTCTGGTGTTCTGGACAAGGGTTATTCAGATGCTCTGATAGCAACAAAAAAGGTCTGTAGAGTAAGTCAGTCGGGTTGCCCTGTCCTGTTACAAAATCAGGGTAGAAGTTTGTGGACAGTCTTTTCCAAGATAAATCTATATCCTTAAATATTTTCTCTTTGTTTGCCTCCACTTAGCATGCGTTTAGTCATACTTTGCATTTCTCTCTTTTTTTCCCATTTTTATGTCATACTGTCATTCTGAATAATGGCACCAAAGAATAGCAGCTGTACTTTTTGAAAGCCACTACCTTTGAATCAGTACCTATCTTAAAATATTAGAGTGATTGAAGGCAATAAAATAGTATGGGGTGAGGGAGTTCATCATCTCTTTTAGGTTTCTCAATTACAAAACATTCTTACAAAAATAGATGAAAGTACTACAGGCATAAAATAGTTTCATGATATTGATTTCACACGGCTGTATTTTCAGCCAGCATTGTAACTGGAAATCTGCATCTTGGAACTGAAAAGCAACGATATCCATACTTTTCATTTCACTAGGACAGTGGTTTCCTTGGCTACCCGGGATATTTTAGACCAGTGAACTGAGCAGGAGTGTTCAAGAATTTCCTTCTAGATGACAGGATCAGTGGTCTCTTTGACCTCCTTTGTGCAGCATTAAATACTGCAAAGTTCTAAATGTCATCATTGATTTATTTATGCCTCCCTTTGTTCCCCAAAAAGATTTGAAACAGTAGGTGCAGAAAAAGTACTTTTATGGACAGGGAGATTTATAAAACAATAGTATTTTCTTAAATGTCCCTTCCCTCTTTATTACAATGAAGCTGTTTTAGTTTTTGGACTAGTTTTTTAGTCTTTTCATATAAACAGTAGCCATAAATGCTGTGACATCATTGCTCTGTCACTGATAGAATATAGAAGGTGGCCAGGCACAATGACTCATACCTATAATCCTAGAACTTTGAGAGGTCGAGGCTGGGGGATTGCTTGAGCCCAGGAGTTTGAGACTAGCCTGGGCAACATAGGGAGACCTCATCTCTACTAAAAATAATTAAAAAAAATTAATCAGGCATGGTGGTGTGTGCCTGTAGCCCCAGCTACTCGGGAGGCTGAGGCAGAAGGATTGCTTGAGACTGGGAGTTCAAGGCTACAGTGAGCTATGATTACACCACTGCACTCCAGCCTGGGCAACACAGCAAGACCCTGTCTTAAAAAAAAAGAATATAGAGAGGCTGGGTGTGGTGATTCACGCCTGTAATCTCAGCACTTTGGGAGGCTGAGGCAGGCGGATCACTAGAGGTCAGGAGTTCAAGACCAGCCTGGCCAACATGGTGAAACCCTGTCTCTACTAAAAATACAAAAATTAGTTGGGTGTGGTGGCATGCGCCTGTAATCCCAGCTACTTGGGAGTCTGAGGCAGGAGAATCGCTTGAACCTGGGAGGCGGAGGTTGCAGTGAAGCAAGATCATGCCACTGCACTCCAGCCTAGGAGACAGAGCGGGACTTTATCTTAGAGGAAGAAGAAGAAAAAACAAAGAACATAGAAGGCACTTCCTTTGAAATTCCATTTTCTCTTTCAGTGCTTTTTAACAATTTGGAAATATAGTAGTTTGGAATATTTCAGAAAATGGCTTAAGAAATTCTAGTAGTTTAGGTATACTTCTCTCACTTGCCTCCTCTCCCCCATGGCTGTCTACTACCTATTTTTGTCTCATTCCTGTTACCCTGTATTATGCCAGGTCATACTGGAGCAGGAAACTGTTGTTACTGATTTTTTTTTTTTTTCTTGAGACAGGGTCTTGCTCTGTCACGCCAGGCTGGATTGCAATGGTGTGATCATGGCTCACTGCAGCCTCAGTCTCCTGGGCTCAGGTGATTCTCCCGCCTTGGCCTCCCACAGTGCTGGGATTACGAGTGTGAGCCACCATGCCCAGCCTGATTTTTTTTTTTTAAGCTTTAATGGAAATTCTTGGTGAGAATTGATGTAGGACTTTTGTTCACCCAGCCGTGTGAAAATTCTGACTCTCCTGTGTATTTCCAATCTTGCAGGTTTTGGTTATCAGTCTGAACTTGAGCTGAGAGTGGCCGAAGCTGCCCGAAGACAATATAACAAGCTGAAGATGCAGACCAAGGCAGAAATCCGGCAAACTCTTGATCGTTTGCTAGTGGGTGATTTCATTGTAAGTGAGCATCCATAAACACTCTTTGGGGATTGTGGAAGGGGCAGGAATTCTTTCCATCAAGTCACTACCTACTGTAGATAGGCTTACTTATATCAGTTATGCTAACTGAATAAACAGAATATTAAATCCTTATCAGCTAGCATAGAATAAAATCTTGTGTATTTTATAGTCAGGGTGTAGCTAATACAATGAGTGACTGTGACTAGATTCTGTGTCTCCTTAGACCAGGATGAGGTTACTTTCAAGACTCATCTTTGGGCCGGGCGCGGTGGCTCACACCTGTAATCCCAGCACTTTGGGAGGCCGAGGTGGGCAGATCACTTGAGGTCAGGAGTTCGAGACCAGCCTGGCCAACATGGTGAAACCCTGTCTCTGCTAAAAGTACAAGAATTAGCTGGGCATGGTGGTGGGTCCCTGTAATCCCAGCTACTCGGGAGGCGGAGGCAGGAGAATCACTTGAACCTGGGAGGCGGAGGTTGCAGTGAATCGAGATTGCACCACTGCACTCCAGCCCAGGCAACAGAGTGAGACACCATCTCAAAAAGAAAAAAAAAAAAGACTTGTGTTTGTTCCATTTTCCAGACCTGATACTTTGTGCATGTTTCACATGAGAGTTTCTCTTTTTTACTTACTGTTACCAGAAGAGACAACTGGAATGATGCCGCAGCTTCTATTCTAGGGTGTGATGATGGGCACTTTGTGATGCCACATGACCAGCTGTCATGAGGATGCCATAGACAGGGAGGGCCAAGAGACATCTTCACAGTCCAGTAGGAAGGCTGGGCAAGGTGGCCCATGCCTGTAATCCCGGCAGTTTGGGAGGCTGAGGTGGGAGGATCATTTGAGCTCAGGAGTTTGAGACCAGCGTGGGCAACATAGTGAGACCTTGTCTCTACAAAAAATAAAAAAAAATTAGCTGGGTCTGGTAGCACATACCTATAGTTCCAGCTGTTCAGGAAGCTGAGGCGGGAGGATTGCTTGAACCCAGGAACTGGAGGGTGCAGTGAGCTATGATGTGCATTCTAGCCTGAGCGACAGAGTGAGACCTTGTCTCAAGAAATCAAAATAGTCCAGTAAAACACAGTTTCTAAGGTGACATGGAGGTGCACTGCTACAATACAGCAGCAGGTGGCACATTGAGAAAAAGTGTGGCATCTTTTGGACAGTGCAGAGTAAGTTATAGGTGTCAGAGAGGCAGAAATGATCCAAGTAAAATGGGGTGTGTAGTATGGGATGGAGAATTAGCCCTGTTCTTTGTTTTTGGGGGTGTGTATGTATATGCGTGTGTATGTATGTTTCTACATAAAGTATGACAATTAGTATTCTCGTAAACAAAAGAGGTTTCTTTTTGGTAACGTAAATTAGCTTTTGCCACATACATACAGTTGAGGCTGATTTTGGTTGAAGGGAAGAACAATGAATAAATCATGAATTGGTGTGTTATTTATATTTCAAATGTGAAAGCTTGTTTCTCGCTAAGATGTTTTGGCATGGAAGTTCGTGGTTACCAATGCCCCTGAATAAGTAAAAATGTTTAGAGTTCTGTGTTTATTTGAATTCTATAATTTCTGTAATCCTTTAAAGTATTAAACTCTTAAATTAGAAACAAAATCTTTCTTAAGACTATCTTTCTACAGACTATCACCCCTATTTAGTTATTTGCTATTTTTTTCTCCCCCGTTCAGATATTTGCCTGTGGTAATTTCTCAGATTCTCAAACATTTACATCTACTTTTGTGTTAGACTTTTGGCTGTAATACAGTAGACCACTAAGTCACTCCATAATCCCAGCTGCAGCTTCCAGAAACGCTTGAGCATCATGGATAAAGCTGTTGGGTTTCGGCAGTGACGGTTAATGACTGTTTTATTCGTACAGGAGGAGAGTAAACGATGGACCGTGCGACTGGATATTTCTGCCCCTCAGGTGATATTTCCTGATGATTTCAAATTCAAGAATCCCGTGTTAGTTGTTGTGGATCTAGGAAGAATGCTTTTGACGAATACCCAAGGTATAGTGTGAGTGGGAAATAATGAAAGCCTATCTTGGTAGATCAATCTATCTATGATTATCTAAGTAAAGCTTAATAGAACATTTATATAACATTTGTAAACTTCCAAGTTCACGTGTAACTTTTAAAACAATGAAATAATGAAAACATATCTTGGTAGATGGACCTATCTATGATAATATAAGTAAAGCTTAATAAAACGTTTACATAAAATTTTAAGACCCGAGGGTTCACTTGTTACTTTTAAAATAATAGCTTTATTGAGGTATAATTCTAAGTTTTAAATGTATAGTTAGTTGTTTTTAGTATGTTGATAGAATTGTGCAATTCTTACTGCTATTTAATATTGGGAGGACTTTTGCATCTTTCCTGACTGAAACTCTTGTGTGTACCCATTAAACACCAGTTCGCCTTCCCACTCCCTGTCCCCTGGCAACCACGAATCTTTCTGTCTCTGGATTTGTTCTGAACATTTCATATGATGGAATAATGCCATGTGTGGCCTTTTATGTCTGGCTTTTTCATTTAGCATGACGTTTTCAAGGTTCTTCTGTGTTGTAATATATACCAATACTTCCTTCCTTCGTATGGCTGAATAATAGTCCATTGTGTGGCTGTTCCGCATTTTGTTTATCCTTCCATTTGTTCATGGCCATTTGAGTTGCTTCCACTCTTTTGCTCTTATGCATAGGGCTGCTGTGAGCATTCATGTATAAGTTTTTGTGTAAACGTATATTTTCTTTAAATTTTTTTTCTTTTTTAAACACCCCCATTTCTGCAATGTAGACATATATTTTTAATTCTCTATATACCTAGCAGTGGAGTTGCTGAGCCATGTGGTGACTCCATGTTTTAATATTTTGAGGAAGTACCAAATTGTTTTTGTTTGTTTGTTTTTTTGAGATGGAGTCTCACTCTGTCGCCCAGGCTGGAGCGCAGTGATGCCATCTCAGCTCACTGCAACCTCTGCCTCCCAGGTTCAAGCAATTCTCCTGTTTCAGCCTCCTGAGTAGCTGGAATTGCAGGCACCCACCACTATGCCCTGCTAATTTTTGTATCTTTAGTAGGTATGGGGTTTCTCCATGTTGGCCAGTCTGGTCTTAACTCCTGACCTCAGGTGATCTGCCCACCTTGGCCTCCCAAACTGCTGAGATTGTAGGCGTGAGCCACTGCGCTCAGCCCAGATTGTTTTTCCAAAATGGCTGCACCAGCAGTGTCCAAGGGTTCCGTTTTCTCTACATCCTTGTCATCACTTGTTATTGTCTGCCTTTTTGATTATAGCCATGTTTGTGGGTGTGAGGTGGTATCTCATTGTAGTTTTTATTTGTATTTCTTCTGTAACACTGGGTGTATTTATTTATTTATTTATTTGTTTTTTGAGACAGAGTCTTGGCTCTGTTGCCCAGGCTGGAGTGCAGTGGCACAGTCGCAGCTCACTGCAACCTCTGTCTTCCGGGTTCAAACGATTCTCCCACATCAGCCTCCCTGGTAGCTGGAATTACGGGCACACACCACCACGCCCAGCTAATTTTTGTATTTTTAGTAGAGATGGGGTTTCACCGTGTTGGCTAGGCTGGTCTTGAACTCCCGACCTCAAGTGATCTACCCACCTTGGTGACCCAAAGTCCTGGGATTACAGGCGTGAGCCACCGCACCAACCAATTTTTGTATTTTTAGTAGAGATGGGGTTTTGCCATGTTGGCCAGGCAGGTCTCGAACTCCTGACCCTAAGCAATCTGCCTGTCTTGATCTCCCAAAGTGCTGGGATTGCAGGTGTGAGCCACCATGCTCAGCCCCAGTGGTGTATTTTTATAGTTGTTTTGGCACTGCTTAGCTGGAGACGGGCTGAATGTGGTCTCTGGGGCTACACAATTGCATACTGAGCAGTTACTGCTCATCAAGCACTACCTTGGCACTAGGAAGACTGTGTTGACCAAGAAAGATGAGACCTCTCTTCTCTTAGAACATTCCATTGGATGCTGGGCGCAGTGGCTCACTCCTGTAATTCCAGCACTTTGGGAGGCTGAGGCGGGTGGATTACACGAACTCAGGAGTTTGAGAGCAGCCTGGCCAACATGGTGAAACCCTGTCTCTACTAAAAATACAAAAAATTGGCCAGATGTGGTGACTCACGCCTGTAATCCCAGTACTTAGGGAAGATGAGGTGGGTGGATCACCTGAGGTCAGGAGTTTGAGACCAGTCTGGCCAACATGGTGAAACCCTGTGTCTACTAAAAGTACAAAAATTAGCCAGGCATGGCGGCGGGCACATGTAATCCTAGCTACTCGGGAGGCTGAGGCAGGAGAATCCCTTGAACCTGGGAGGCAGAGGTTGCAGTGAGCCAAGATCTTGCCACTACACTCCAGCCTGGGTAACAGAGTGAGACTCAATCTCAAAAATAAATAAATACATAAATAAAAATAAAAAAAATTAGCCGGGCATGGTGGTGCACACCTGTAATCCCAGCTCCTTGGGAGGCTGAGACAGTAGAATCGCTTAAACCTGGGAGGCAGAGGTTGCAGTGAGCTGAGATTGTGCCATTGCTCTCCAGCCTGGGCGACAGAGTGAGACTTCATCTGAAAAAAAAGAACATTCCAGTGGGGGAAACAAATGACCACACAGAAAAAGGAAAAGAAAGAAAAGACTCTGGAGAGTGACATAAGAAAGGGTTGGTGAAAGCAGCCCATGCCCATGGCAAGTCAGGTGAGAAGTGAGGAGGAAGCATTGGGCCAGCAGGCGGCGCTGATGTCAGGGGGCCTCCAGCTTTTCTAATGTCCATACTTTTTTATATTTGTGTTCTGATTTCCAAATTAAGAGGTAAGTTCACACTTAGAAAATGGTAAACACAGATATTATGCTTAGAGTTGTCCTCAGTTTTCTTAAACGGGTTGGTTGATTCTCTACCTTTCATAATTATTACATTAAGGGAAAGAGGAGGGAAATAGCAGACTTCTATTTGAATCTTCTCTTTTTTATCTGCAGATAACTCCAGGAGGAAAAGTAGGGATGGGTCTGCATCTGAAGAGACCCAGTTTAGTGATGATGAATATAAGACCCCCCTGGCCACACCTCCTAACACCCCACCTCCCGAGTCAAACAGCAGCAATGGAGAGAAAACGCCTCCCTTTTCTGGAGTGGAATTCAGTGAAGAACAGCTTCAAGCACATTTAATGAGCACAAAGATGTATGAGAGGTACTCGCTGTCATTTATGGACCTCCAGATCATGGTTGGACGAGTGAAAGACAATTGGAAGCATGTCCAGGATATTGATGTGGGACCAACCCATGTGGTAGAGAAGTTCGACGTCCACCTACAGTTAGAGCGTCGATTGATTTATACTTCAGATCCCAAATATCCAGGAGCCGTGCTGTCAGGCAACTTACCAGACTTAAAAATCCACATTAATGAAGATAAAATATCTGCCCTAAAGAATTGCTTTGCTCTCCTCACCACCCCAGAAATGAAAACTTCTGACACTCAGATTAAAGAGAAGATTTTTCCCCAGGAGGAGCAGCGGGGAAGTTTGCAAGACTCCGTAATGAATTTAACCCAGAGCATTGTGATGTTGGAGCAGCATACCCGCGAGGTGCTGGTGGAGTCGCAGCTCCTCCTGGCGGAATTTAAAGTGAACTGTATGCAGCTTGGTGTTGAGAGCAATGGCCGGTACATTTCTGTGCTCAAGGTGTTTGGTACCAATGCTCACTTTGTGAAGAGGCCTTATGATGCTGAAGTCTCCCTAACTGTTCATGGTTTGCTCCTGGTGGATACCATGCAGACATATGGTGCTGATTTTGACCTTTTGATGGCTTCCCATAAGAACTTGAGCTTTGATATTCCAACAGGAAGCCTTCGGGATAGCAGGGCCCAGTCTCCTGTCTCTGGACCGAATGCGGCCCACTTAACTGATGGAGCTACGCTGAACAACCGATCAGCTACTAGTGTTTCACTTGACAAAATTCTCACCAAAGAGCAAGAGTCCCTTATTAAGTTGGAATATCAGTTTGTGAGTTCAGAGTGCCCATCAATGAATTTAGACAGTACTCTTCAGGTGATTTCCCTACAGGTGAATAATTTAGATATTATCCTCAATCCAGAGACGATCGTGGAGCTAATCGGTTTTCTTCAAAAATCATTTCCCAAGGAAAAAGATGATTTAAGTCCTCAACCTTTAATGACTGATTTTGAAAGAAGCTTCAGAGAACAAGGAACTTACCAGTCTACATATGAACAAAACACGGAGGTTGCAGTGGAAATCCATAGGCTTAACTTACTGCTTCTTCGGACAGTGGGCATGGCAAATGGAGAGAAATATGGCAGAAAAATTGCAACTGCAAGTATAGGTGGCACCAAAGTTAATGTCTCAATGGGTAGCACGTTTGACATGAACGGTTCTCTCGGCTGTTTACAGCTTATGGATTTGACACAAGATAATGTCAAAAACCAGTATGTTGTCAGCATTGGGAATTCTGTAGGCTATGAAAATATCATCAGTGATATTGGCTACTTTGAATCTGTGTTTGTCAGAATGGAAGATGCAGCCCTCACTGAAGCTTTGAGTTTCACGTTTGTTGAGAAATCTAAACAGGAGTGTTTTCTCAACCTGAAGATGGCGTCTTTACATTATAACCACTCTGCTAAGTTTTTGAAGGAGTTGACGTTATCCATGGATGAACTGGAAGAAAATTTTCGAAGTATGCTGAAAAGTGCAGCCAGCAAAGTCACCACAGTACTAGCTACCAAGACTGCTGAGTATAGCGAGATGGTATCACTCTTTGAAACTCCAAGGAAGACTCGGGAACCCTTTATCTTAGAGGAAAATGAAATATATGGGTTTGACCTAGCTTCGTCTCCTTCGGACACTGTAAAGCTAATCTTGAACATAAACATTGAATCACCAGTTGTTTCTATCCCTCGGAAGCCAGGGAGTCCTGAGTTGTTGGTGGGACACTTGGGACAGATATTCATCCAGAATTTTGTGGCGGGAGATGATGAATCCAGAAGTGACCGTCTGCAGGTGGAAATCAAGGACATTAAACTGTATTCTTTGAATTGCACTCAGTTGGCAGGTAGAGAAGCTGTTGGGTCTGAAGGAAGCCGGACGTTTTGCCCACCTTTTGGGTCTGGCAGTGCCAACAGTCAGGAGGAAGCTCATTTCACACGACATGATTTCTTTGAATCTTTGCATAGAGGTCAAGGTGAGGAGCATGTCTTTTGTTCCATTTTGTTTGATGATTGAACAAATCATCAAACTCTCACGGAGTCCTTTGTTTAAAACAGCAACAACAAAATCCTTTTCTTTTAGAATAATCCTCAGTTAATGTTTTTTTTTTTTTTTTTTTTTTTTTGAGACGGAGTCTCGCTTTGTCGCCCAGGCTGGAGTGCAGTGGCCGGATCTCAGCTCACTGCAAGCTCCGCCTCCCGGGTTTACGCCATTCTCCTGCCTCAGCCTTCCGAGTAGCTGGGACTACAGGCGCCCACCACCTCGCCCGGCTAGTTTTTTGTATTTTTAGTAGAGACGGGGTTTCACCATATTAGCCAGGATGGACTCGATCTCCTGACCTCGTGATCCGCCCGTCTCGGCCTCCCAAAGTGCTGGGATTACAGGCTTGAGCCACCGCGCCCGGCCCAGTTAATGTTTAAGAAATCAAAAAGAGTTTTAATAGAATGCCTTGTAGTAAGTTGGCATGTTTTCACCCTTTTCCATTTAATATCATATTTGGCAAAACAGGAATTTACTTACTTTTATTTTTATTTTTTTTGGTTTTTTGAGACAGAGTTTTGCTCTCGTTGCCCAGGCTGGAGTGCAATGGTGCAGTCTCAGCTCACTGCAACCTCTATCTCCCAGGTTCAAGAGATTCTCTTGGCTCAGCCTCCCAAGTAGCTGGGATTATGCGTCCGCCGCCACACCTGGCTAATTTTTGTATTTTTAGTAGAGATAGGGTTTCACCATGTTGGCCAGGCTGGTCTCGAACTTGTGACCTCAGGTGATCTGCCTGCCTTGGCCTCCCAAAGTGTTGGGATTACAGGTGTGAGCCACCGTGCCTGGGCAGGAATTTATTTTTTTAAAGTGTTCCAGTTTGAAATTGGATGAGTACTCATTTACAGAGACACTTCAGTGGATGGATGTTTTTAAAGTATTGTTTAATTTGGTCAGATATGTCTGATATTCTGTTCCCAAGCCGTAGGTCCTTCCTAGTTAAATATTTTGGCCCAAGATACCTCAAGGGGTTGATGTAAATAGTTTGTGGATATTATCTTCTTTAATATTCTGTCATCTTGTTCTATAATGGGTTGGTCCAGGGTTCTAAGAATAAAAGCTTATGTTTGTATTCTGGGACTGATCAGATAAAACCAAACGGTCCAATCTGTTGGTTTTGGCACACAGAGATCAGGTAAGCCCTAGAGCATGGCTTTATTGTGACACAATTAATGCCTTTGAGAACGTAGCCTTCTGTGGTCATCACATGTTAATTCACTGATATGTTTTTATACTTGTCGAAAGATTGCTTTCTCTGCTTGGATAGAAGTTGTTTACTTAGAACTTTGTGTTGTCCTAGATGCTGATTTAGGCCTAATAAGAGGGATACATCTGTGTCTGAAAGGTAGGGAAGGATGAATAATTTGGTTTGGAAAATGCCAGCTTGGGTGACTCAAAGAAGCATAATGTAGACTCTGGACTGGATTAATGTTCACCATGTCGTGTTTTGAAGCTACCAAATGGAGCATATGATAAAAATATTGTTTCTTTTTTTGTGTAAATATATCTCGTACCTCGTCTTGCTATGAATTTTGGCCTCGGGATAGCTGTTAAGGTTTGCTCTCAGTCATAGACCCCAGGTGCCAGGCTAACCTGCCCTCCTGGTCTAAGAGTAACTCATGGGCTGTATTTTGTATACTCTATGTTTAATCAGCAGTAATGAAGTAAATGTTAAGGTTTACGGTCTATCATTTCGTCTCTTTTATGCCAGCTTTTCACATCCTGAACAACACCACCATTCAGTTTAAACTGGAGAAGATCCCTATAGAGAGAGAATCTGAATTGACTTTTTCTCTTAGCCCAGATGACCTGGGAACTTCTAGCATCATGAAGATTGAAGGAAAATTTGTCAATCCGGTTCAGGTAAATTCATGTCAGGGCAGTTGAAGTCATATGTTTATATTAACACTCTATAAATATGATATATATTTATGTACGTTACATGTTGGAAGGAAAATATATTTTCAAAGAGATATCACCCATGCACAATACCATTGTTGAAACCTTGTTCCGATAATCATGGAATCCTTTTGTTGTGGGGAATCCATCTTGTCAGCCTTTTTCATATGGAGGAAGGGTGGGTTATCTGGAGAAAGATGGCAGATTCTTAATTCTGTTGACATTCAGAAATGGGGAAATGATTGCTTACGCAGTCAGAGTCTCCTTTCCCAGGAGGATATCATTCTTGTCACACTTAGACATACTTAACCCAGCCTATGAAACATTGTGATCATCTGAGCTGTGGACAGATCCTTTCAACAAAGAATTAGTCCTGCCCTCTCTGAAATGAAATGGGCCAGGATAGGGATTTCTTTTTTTATGGGCATGCGTGTATGTATACACCTTTTCGTTTTTTTCCTTCAAAAGTGTCATTTTCGGCCGGGCGCGGTGGCTCAAGCCTGTAATCCCAGCACTTTGGGAGGCCGAGACGGGCGGATCACGAGGTCAGGAGATCGAGACCATCCTGGCTAACACAGTGAAACCCCGTCTCTATTAAAAAATACAAAAAACTAGCCGGGCGAGGTGGCGGGCGCCTGTAGTCCCAGCTACTCGGGAGGCCGAGGCAGGAGAATGGCGTGAACCCAGGAGGCGGAGCTTGCAGTGAGCTGAGATCTGGCCGCTGCACTCCAGCCTGGGCGACAGAGCGAGACTCCGCCTCAAAAAAAAACCAAAAAAAACAAAAAACAAAAGTGTCATTTTCCCTGATTTCACAGGGACTAGAGCAAAGAGGAGTACGTTATAAAACAGCAGTGACAGGCAGGCTCTTAGGACGGTCTGTGGTCTGTGTCTGGCACCACAGTAGTTGGTCTGTGTCTGGCAGCTGCTCTGGAGTAACCTGGGCGTGCTGTTTATGGAGTGGGCCTGCCTTTTGACATTAGTGGTTCCTCTCAGGGGTCTCTGGGACCCCTGAGAGAACTACCCCAGAGCTTTCCCTTCTCAGACTAAGCTTTTGCCCCATCAGTGGTAGCTATCAGGACAAAGTTTTCACCTTAAATCTAGCATGTGATGTAAATTCTATTGGATTATGTTGACTTACTCTTTTTTCTTTTTTGAGATGGAGTCTCGCTGTCACTCAGGCTGGAGTGCAGTGGCATGATCTTGGCTCACTGCAACCTCTCTGCCTCTCACATTCAAGCAATTCTCCTGCTTCAGCCTCCCGGATAGCTGTGATTACAGGCATTCGCCACCACACTGGCTAATTTTTGTATTTTTAGTAGAGACGGGGTTTCACCATGTTGGCCAGGCTGGTCTTGAACTCCTTGCCTCAAGTAATCCTCCTGCCTCGGCCCGGCAAAGTACTGGGATTACAGGTGTTAGCCACCATGCCTGGCCTATGTTGACTTATTCTTATGGTTACCATTGGCTTAACTGTTGTTTTGATGAAAATCTTAAAAACATTATTTTAGATAATTCTTTCTTTAAAAATAATTGTTTAAGATAATTATTTGATTTAATAATTGATTAGTATTAATTTAATAATTTAATTTTTTAAAAAGTTGGTTATGAAACAGTGTAAACCTATACAAAAGTCTAATGAGCCTTATGTGCCCATCACTCTGATTCCACTTATGAAGATTTTGCCACATTTGTTTTATCTGTTTTTTTTTTTTTTTTTTGGTGAAATAGTTTAAGGTAAATCCCAGATGTCATGCCATTATCACCCCTATGCATTTAGAATGTGTTTCCGAAAACTATGTGCTTCTTCTTACATAACCACAGTGGTATTTCATGCCTTACAAAATTAATGAGCATTTTTTGATATTATCTAAATTTTAACCGATTTTTAGAATTCGGAAATATTTTGGATCATCTCAAAAATGTCTTTGTTTTGGATTTGTTGGAATCAGGATGCAGACAACTGGAAACGTTGCATTTGGGTGATACATCGTGTAGGTCTCTGTTCATCTAGTTTCCCTCTCTTTGTTGTCCCCCCATGTCATATTTTGTTGTGGAACTAAGTCAGTTGTCCTGTAGAATGTCCCCGCTTTCTAAATTTGGCTGTTCATGTGCCACTTAACTTGTCCTCCCCCATATTTCCTGTAAAATCTATAGAACAAGTTTGGTTCTATGTGTTTGACTGGATTCAGGTTTCTTTTTTGGCAGGGGGGTTAGAGGGTACACTTCACGTAGGTGGTGCCATATACTTCGTATTACTTTATATCAGGAGGTACATAATTATGTCTTTTTTCTTTCTTATTGATATTAAAGTGGATAATTATTTTTAAGTGGCAAGAGCTTTGATTTTACCATTGCAAAATTCCCTGTCAGTCATTCACATAATATTTTATTCCACTAATGAACTTTGATGGCACACATTATTTAATTAGGGGTTACAAAATGGTCACTTTTTCTAATTCCGTCATTAGTTCTGTATCTATTGGTTAGAATTCCTCTGTTAAAAATTACCCTTCATTAAATAAAAATCTTGTCTGAAAAAAGTTTTTTTTTTTTTTTTTTTTGAGACAGGGTCTTGCTCTGTGGCCCAGGCTGGATTGCAGTGGCATGATCTCAGCTCACTGTGTCCTGCACCTCCTGGGCTCAAGTGATCCTCCCACCTCTGCCTCCCGAGTAGCTGGGACACTACAGGCCTGTGCCACCACACCCTGCTAATTTTGTATTTTTTTGTAGAGACAGAGTTTCACCATGTAGCCCAAGCTAGTCTTGAACTCCTGGGCTCACACAATCCGCCCGCCTCGGCCTCTCAAAGGCCTGGGATTACAGACGTGAGCCACTGTGCCTGGCTGAAAACATTTTAAATAAGAAATTGTAATTAAAAATGAAGCAAAAGAGAAAGGAAAGATAACTAATCATGGATCATCATGATTTTTTTCTAAAAAGTACTACCCTAAACAATGTCCTAAACATTGACTGTTAACTAACTAGAGATGATCAGCCAGTTTTAGAACCATGAACCTTGTTTCTCAATTCTTTAGTGTCTCCACACCAGACTTTTGTCAACGCTCTTCAGTTTCTGCATTCATTTTTGTGGGGTCAGAAAAAGTGACTTCGTTGATTCAGGCATAATCCACAGTACTTACTGAACTCTTATTATATGTAGATTATTGTGTAGGGTACTGAGGGAGGGTCTCGTGAATAGAAGTGGGGCAAAAAGAGCTGAGGACAGAAAAGAAAAGAGATAGTCTTTGCTATCAGCTAACTTACAGCCTCATGTAGGAATCATGTAGGAACTCATAAATAGCAACTGTAAACATTTATGGGCATTACATTTATGTGCATTTAATAATAGTAGTAGCGTAACTGAATTTTTCTCTTTTCAATACAGGTGGTGTTAGCCAAGCATGTATATGAGCAGGTTTTACAAACACTGGACAATCTCGTGTACAGTGAAGATCTGAATAAGTATCCAGCCAGTGCTACCTCTTCCCCTTGCCCTGATTCTCCTCTGCCTCCACTCAGTACCTGTGGAGAATCTTCTGTTGAAAGGAAGGAGAATGGATTGTTCAGCCACTCCAGCCTTTCTAACACCTCTCAGAAGTCATTGTCAGTGAAGGAAGTCAAATCCTTTACTCAGATTCAAGCTACCTTTTGTATATCGGAGCTTCAGGTTCAGCTAAGTGGAGATCTGACTTTGGGGGCCCAAGGTCTTGTGAGCTTAAAGTTTCAGGACTTTGAGGTGGAATTCAGTAAAGACCATCCCCAGACTTTATCTATTCAGATTGCCCTGCATTCTTTGCTGATGGAGGACTTACTGGAGAAAAATCCAGATTCTAAATATAAGAACCTGATGGTGTCTCGAGGAGCTCCTAAGCCATCTACTTTAGCACAAAAAGAATACCTTTCTCAGTCTTGCCCCTCAGTGTCCAACGTGGAATATCCCGATATGCCTCGGTCTCTCCCTTCCCACATGGAAGAAGCTCCTAATGTCTTCCAGTTGTATCAAAGACCCACCTCTGCATCCCGGAAAAAGCAAAAGGAAGTCCAAGACAAGGACTATCCCTTGACCCCACCTCCTTCTCCAACAGCGGATGAGCCCAAGATACTTGCCGGAAAGAGTAAATTTGATGATTCCT
Organism: Macaca nemestrina; assembly: GCF_043159975.1. Lineage (NCBI taxonomy): Eukaryota > Metazoa > Chordata > Mammalia > Primates > Cercopithecidae > Macaca > Macaca nemestrina. Next base: position 221,745,813 of record NC_092125.1, on the reverse strand, counting down.
TAGTCCACATCAACATATTCTTGGTAGATAAGAAACATCCCGAATTCTCTTCCAGTTACAATCGAGTTAACCGGAGCATTGATGTTGATTTTAATTGCTTGGATGTGCTGATCACACTGCAAACCTGGGTGGTGATACTGGACTTTTTTGGAATCGGCTCCACTGCAGACAATCACGCCATGAGGCTGCCTCCTGAGGGCATTCTACACAACGTGAAGTCGGAGCCACATGCCTCCATGGAGTCTGGACTTCAGGATCCAGTGAACACCAAGCTGGATCTCAAGGTATCCTCAGTTCCCTTTGGCTGCCTTAAGCTCTAAAAATGGATTTGCGCTTGTTGATTTAAATGCAAGTATTTTACATTTACTTTGGAAAATAGCTCTTGTTGGCAGGGGAGCTATCTAGTCTTCTAGGTGTTTGTTACAAAAGGTAGACGTTAATATTTTGGGGAAGGTTTTACTGTAAATCCATCTGGAGGCAGGGAAAGTAAGTGATTTAAGAATCTTGTCTTTTCTTTGAGCTCTATAAATCAGAGGAGTTACTTTGCTTCTCTGAACCGTAGTTTCCTCATCTTCCATCGTCTAAGATGACTAAATGAGGTGATGTGTGGAAGACACCTAGCAAAGTGTGTAGTCTGTAATAGCAACTTTAAAGCGTGGCTTTTGTTACTGTCCCCTTTCTCTCAGAACATTATTTGCTTTCATTTGAGAGCAACAGCATAACTGTTAATAACGGTCTCGCCCGGGCACGGTGGCTCACGCCTGTAATCCCAGCACTTTGGGAGGCCGAGGCAGGCAGATCACAAGGTCTGGAGATCGAGACCATCCTGGCTAACACGGTGAAACTGCGTCTCTACTAAAAAATACAAAAAAATTAGCTAGGTGTGGTGCGGGCGCCTGTAGTCCCAGCTACTTGGGAGGCTGAGGCAGGAGAATGTCATGAACCCGGGCAGCGGAGCTTGCAGTGAGCCGAGATCACATCCCTGCACTCCAGCCTGGGTGACAGAGCGAGACTCCGTCTCAAAAAAAAAAAAAAAAGAATAGTCTCAAAAGTTGGACTGCCTGAGTTTGAGTCCTAGTACTTTCACTGTACCCATGTAGCGATGTGGTCTGGGGCCAACCGCTTAGCCTCTTTTGCCCTTAATTTTTTTATCAATAAACTGAGGATGTTCAGTGGCGCCCCCGTCATAGGGTTGTTGTAAGGCCCTCCACACAGTGTGTGGCACACAGTAAGGATTCAGTGAGTGGTAGCCGTTATTATCTTTATATTACATGGATTATCAGACTTATAACTTGTCCTTGATACTCATATTGTAAGTATTAAGGAAAAAAAAACATAAAAAAGACAGCATTTGAGTTTAAGGCTGTTCTGCTCTGTGTGATGGAACAGCAGGATGTGAAAGCAGTTAACCTGAATAGCCCATTTGAGGGCACATAGGCCTGTTGTCACTAGCACCTGTCCAGAGCCCTGGAACCCTGGCCGTGGCTGGTAACATTTGTGTGCCTCAAGGATGTTCTTCATCCACATGTCTTAGCATGTGTGGACTTGCACTTACTGCTGGGGAGAAGTCAGGGAGGAGAATCACATTTTATCCAGATGCCGTTTTCTTATTTCCTTAGCTGATAGTAAGCCTCATTCCTCTCGAAATGGAAGACATCTCAGGGGAGAGATGGGAAAGGACCAGCTTACGTTTCTTGTTCAGTGTCTGGTAAATGAATGACTTTGCAGTACTTCGAGTCCTCTGGTACCCTGGGTTTAGCAAGGTGGATGGAACCTGGAGAGGTGTTAGCCATTCCTTTGGGCTTTATGTGTCTGTACCTGGAACTGTATTTTTGCAGTGCCTGTGATGATCTGTGTCAGGAACTCTTTGGTGTTGAATATGCAGTGCTCCCAGAGGGCTTTGCCTTGATTGATGTGGCTGGTTCTACAAGAGAACAGGACTGGATAAGTGTCCCTCAACAATGCATTTTTTAAAATAAGAATTTTTGAAAAACATTTTTATTGTGAAAAAATTCAGATATATCACAGAGAAACAGTATAATGAACCCCCATTTGCCCAGTCCCTGTAATTCATCACATTTACTTTATGCCTTTTTTCTTTGCTGAAGTATTTTATTTATTTATTTACTTATTTATTTATTTTGAGATGGAGTCTCGCTCTGTTGCCCAGGCTGGAGTGGAGAGGCATGATCTTGGCTCACGGCAACCTCTGCCTCTTGGTTTCGAGTGATTCTCCTGCCTCAGTCCTCCAAGCAGCTGGGATTACAGGCGCGCACCACCATGCCCGGCTAATTTTGTAGTTTTAGTAGAGACAGAGTTTTGTCATGTTGGCCAGGCTGCTGTCAAACTCCTGACCTCAAGTGATCTACCTGCCTCAGTCTCCCAAAGTGCTGGGATTACAGGAGTGAGCCACCGCGCTCAGCCTGCTGAAGTATTTTAAAGGAAATTCCAGATATATCATTTCATCGCTACATACTTCAGTATTTATTTCTAAAAAAACCAATGGACATACCACAATGCATTGTCACATCCAACTAACAAGAATTCCTTGGTATTTTCTAATACCAGTCCATAATCAGATTCTCTGATTGTCTCAAAAATGCGCTTTTATTGGTGGATTGTAGAGTAGTGAATGGTTTAAGAAACTTCTTGCCTGTCTATTCTGTTGGTCTCTATAATTCAGTAGAATACTGTGCTTTTGCAAGCCCAAGTTTTCACATTTACAAAATAAGGAGAATTAAATAATAACGATGCATGAGTTTCTCCTCTCTTCTCTTCTCTTCTCCTCTCCTCCCCTCCCCTCCCCTCCGCTCTCCTCTCCTCTCTTTCTTGTCTCACTCTGTCACCCAGGCTGGAGTGCAATGGCATGATCTTGGCTCACTGCAGCCTCTGCCTCCTGGGTTCGAGCTGTTCTCCTGCCTCAGTCCCCCGAGTAGCTGGGACTACAGGCGTGTGCCACCTCACCTTGCTAATCTTTGTATTTTTAGTGGAGTTGGGGTTTCACCATGTTGACCAGGCTGGTCTCGAACTCCTGGCCTCAAGTGATCGGCCTGCCTTGGCCTCCCAAAGTGCTGGGATTACAGGCATGAGCCACTGTGCCCAGCCTGATGCATGCATTTTTTTGAATCAGGATCTAGGTAAGGTTCCATGTTACATTTGCTGTCATGTCTTTTAAGTCTCTTAGAATTATGGTATACCTGCCCCCTTTCAACCCCACCGCCAATTGACTTGTTACAGAAACTGGGTTAGTACCTTGTAGAGTGTCCCACATTTTAGGTTTATGTGTTTTCTTGTTTGACTGTTTGACTTCTTTTATCCTCTATTTTAACCAGTGGATGTTAGCTCTAGAGACCCCATCAGATTCAGTTCAGCTTGGGGTAAGAACACGCCAGAGGGGCTGCTGAGTGCTTCCTGTTGCATTGAGGCAGGAGGCATACAGCATCTGATCATCATTCGTTAGTGACACTAAGATTCAAGTGAAGAGCTGGTTCAGGTGCTGGTGATGGTTGGATTCCTCCAAACAAAGCATTTTTAGACCCAGCGTACATGTTCTTTCGGTACAATTAAATGACTAGAGGTTTTCATTATTTTTATTTTATTTTTTTGAGAGAGAGTCTTGCCCTATTGTCCAGGCTGGAATGCAGTGGTGTGATCTTGGCCCACTGCAACCTCTGCCTCCTGGGTTCAAGAGATTCTTGTGCCTCTGCCTTCCAAATAGCTGGAATTACAGACGCCTGCCACCATCCCCAGCTAGTTTTTCTATTTTTAGGAGAGACGGGGTTTCACCATGTTGGCCAGGCTGGTCTTGAACTCCTGACCTCAAGTGATCCTCCTGCCTCTGCCCCCCAGAGTGCTGGGATTACAGGTGTGAGCACTGCATCCAGCTGACTAGAGGTTTTTAATTCCCCCGTGATGATCTTGCCTTGCGATTCCTTCTGTGTCTGTGTGAGAAATCATACTGCAAGGGAACTGGAGTTCCCCCCACAAAGTCATTGCTCCAACTATAATAACCCACTGCTTTTTCCCTGTCTTCTTCTATAAATGATTTTCCTTCTTCCTTTCCTTCTATTACATCCTTTTTTTCTTTTCCCATCTTTTTTTCCTCCTGATTATTCATGCACCAGACATTTCCTGAGTGAAGACAAGGGGGTGAAGGCACGGTCCCTGCTGTTAGGAAGTGGTGGGTGTGCATTGAAGATTAAATCTGCTGTCAGTCTTTTCCTCACTCCTTCTCTTCCATCAATGTTTTGTCCCCTGTGATGTTACTCAAAGCAAAAAAGGTTGTTGAGAACTGAGTCAACAAATCCTAGACGTATAAGATGTTTTTAATAGTTGCAATTACAATATTGCATTATGAAATTTATTTGTTACAAAGAATGCTACTCCCAAGACAGAGGATTTTTTCTTCTATTTATAATTGTCCCTAGGAAAGAAAATCTTTGATTATGGCTTCTAGGAGAAGTCTCAGTTGGTTAATGGTGGGCTTCTATTAAATATTTGTTCAAAGGTAGTAAATAGGATTCTAAATCATATTTATCATTTTGTTTTGAAAAACTTCTTAAAATGAGATTTAATGGATCTGTCTGAGTTACTATGGAATTGTACAATATTAATGATGAATGCCAAAATGAGAAAAATTGTTTTTATAATGTAAAGCATCTCATGAACAGAAAATAGACAAGGCAAACATAGAGAAGGCACCACAGAAACTGAAATTTAGACTGTCCAGTCTCTGCCCTGTCCTCAGGTCGTGGTTTGTCTGGTTTAAGAAAGCTGAAGTGAAATTGGCATCATTAAAAGCATTACCTTCAAATTTCCCAAGCCTTTCTGTGTATTCTTTGATTGTTCTTCCATTTTCCTGAAAGATACCTTTTCTCCCCAGTAATATTGGCCTTGCTTTATCTTGTCTGTTCCTAGGTTCATTCACTTTCTCTAGTGCTGAATAAGACCACAAGTGAGCTTGCCAAAGCAAATGTGTCCAAATTAGTAGCACACCTGGAAATGATTGGTAAGTGGTAGGGGGCGGAGGGAAGCAAACTTGCAAAATCTGGTCAACATTTGAACATTGTGATCACAAATTGATTGTCCTCATGCGCTGAGTAAGGTGTGGCAGTGGCTTGATTGTGGTTACTAGTCTGGCCAGGATTCATGTTGGTGGTTTCCCAAATGCTGGCTTATGGATCAGAATCATCTGGATAGCTTGTTAAAAGTGCAGGTGTTGGCACAACCTCTTCCCTGCTCCTGTCTCTCATCTCCTTCTCAAGAATCTGATTGAGTTGGGATGGAGCCCTGGTGTCTGTGTTTTCAACAAACTCTAGGGTGCCCATATAACTTTTTTTTGTTCAAATTGAGATATTTTTGAGAGTTAAAGGGGACATCATTAATATAATTACACCTGGAAAACAGGCATACAACAGGGCTGTCTCTGAGAAACCAGAGGATATGACTGCATCTAGAGTCATAAATTGGGGGGAGCTACCAGTAGAGGTGATGGTATTATGCAGGAGATACTGTAGCAAAGCTGGCATTCTTTATTCTGTGTTTTTGAGACAAGGTCTCGCTTGGTCGCTCAGGCTGGAGTGCAGTGGTGCAATCTTGGCTTGCTGCAGACTCTGCCTCCTGGATTCAAGCGATTCTCATGCCTCAGCCTTCCAAATAGCTGGAATTACAGGTGCATGCCACCATGACCGGCTAATTTTTGTATTTTTGGTAGAGACGGCGTTTCACCATGTTGGCCAGGCTGGTTTCGAACTCCTGGCCTCAAGTGATTTTCCTGCCTCTGCCTCCCAAAGTGCTGGGATTACAGGTGTGAGCCACAGCACCTGGCCAGCATTCTCTCTAATGGGACTTTATAGGTTAAAATTCTTAGTCGAATACAAGTGATCAACTACATCAGGTCCTAAATAGGATTTTTAAAAAATAATATTTTAACTTATTTTTTTAAACTATAGAGACAGGGTTTCACCATGTTGGCCAGACTGGTTTCAAACTACTGGGCTCAAGCCATCCATCCACTTTGGCCTCCCAGAGTGCTGGGATTACAGGCGTGAGCCGCTGTGCCCAGCCTAAATAGTGGAGATTTATAAAGTGTGAAGTAAAACATTTTTCCTTCCCTAATTATTGAAGATTACAAAGCTCACATGTTGATGCTGTAGTAAAAACAAGAATGTCTTTTGGGGAGGGAATGAACTGAGGCTGAAGTTTCATGCCTTGTACAATTATTTTAGAAAAGCCTCTTAGAGGAGATTGGCTTTTTTTTTTTTTTTTTTTTTTTTAACAGCGTATTCCTGTTAATGGCCTTTAAGATTGGTAAAAGCTTGGGTATTTTTGTTAGAAGACATTAGGTATCTAAAATAAGTATGTGGCTGGGCATGGTGGCTCACGCCTGTAATCTCAGCGCTTTGGGAGGCTGAGGTGGGAGGATTGTCTGAGGTCAGGAGTTTGAGACAAGCCTGGGCAACATAGTGAGACCTCATCTCTACAAAAAATAGTGAAAATTAACCGGTTGTGGTGGCCAGTGCCTGTAGTCCCAGCTACTCAGGAGTCTGAAGTGGTTGGATTGCTTGAGTCTGGAAGGTCAAGGCTGCAGGGAGCCACGATTGTGCCACTGCACTATAGCCTGGGTGACAGACTGAGACCCTGTCTCAAAAAAAAAAAACCAAAAAACTGTGTCTTTGATTCATTGGGAGCTGAACTAGCATGCTAAATATACCTTAGTAATTGTTTTATAACGATAATTATGATAATAAATTTTGTTTTACAGAGACAACAGTTCAGAATATTCCTTTTTAGTATCCATACAGTGTTAATAATGACTCATTATATGTTCACATTCTAATTGTACATGTTTCAGTCACCTCTTCTTTCTTCTTTTCACCTTCCAGAAACTTCACTTATATACAGAGTAGTTTCAAATCTGTGTCTTCGGTATCTGTCTATCTCATTAATTTTGGTCTTTCATTAAATCACAGTGAAACACACTTAATGTTGCTTGAATACCTGACGTGTTTCTGACACTTCCTCCTTTATTCTTTTATCCAGAGTATAATTAATAGAGCTAATGATGTTTAATTCTAGTTAGGGGTCTCATCTCAGAAAGCCTCAAGTTTCTGTCTGTATTTATAAAGGTTTTGTCTTTTAAATGTGTAATGTTACCATATTATTTCAGTCCCCTTTGGACTTCTGCATTGAGACTTTTTCTTTTCTTCTCTTTTTGCATTGAAACTTTGTTTTAAATATTGTAAAAAATATTTTTCTGGGTATATTGGAATATGAAAATTTGCTTTTGATGTTTGATTACAAAGTGAAAAATCTGAGGCATGTGTATAACAGCTTTTGTTATAGACATATTTAAGTTGTGTGACAAAAAAGATACATAGTAACGTGTTCTAACTTTATCATCCTTAGAGGGAGACCTGGCCTTACAGGGCAGCATTGGGAGTCTGTCTCTAAGTGACCTCACATCCCATGGAGAGTTCTACAGAGAACGGTTCACTACCAGTGGTGAAGAAGCACTCATCTTCCAGACTTTTAAGTAAAAATCTCGATCTTTTTCTGACTTAATATTTTATCATAATACTTACTGTTTCAGATTCTTGTTGGCTAGACAATGAAGAAAACTTTTAAAGAATTTTACCTTCTTAGAGGTGAAATTGAAAAGTTATGGTTATGAGGAGTCCTTCCTGACTTTAAATTTCATTAAAATGGATCTGTGTTGAAGTGGGCTACTTAAAACTTCGTAAACAGATGGGGTATGAGTTAGGTGCGGTGGGTCACACCGTAATCTAAGCTCTTTGGGAGGCCAAGGCAGATGGATTGCTTGAAGCCAGGAGTTTGAGACCACCCTGGGCAACATAGGGAGACGCTGTCTCTACAGAAGAAGAAAACCATCTGGGTGTGGTGGTATGCAACTGTAGTTCTAGCTATTTGAGAGGCTGAGGTGGGAGGATTCTTTGATCCCAAGAGTTGGAGGCTGTAGTGAGCCATGATTGTGCTACTGCACTCCAGCCTGGATGATGGAGGGAGGCCTTGTCTCAACACACACACACACACACACACACACACCCCCACACCCACACCCACACACACCCCCCAGATAGGGTTTGATTGAATAATTCTGATTCCTGATAGCCCTTGGCTCTCAGGCCGGTTTTCCATGAACTTGCTGTGTGTCCTGAGACAAGTCACGTAGTCTTCATGCAGCAGTTTTTCTGTCTATAAAGGGGACTGGATCATTAGAACATTTCTGAGCTTCCATGTAGCTCTAAAAGTTGTGGAATGATTTCAGCCTCAGAAGGTTGTTGATGATAGGAGTTCATTATGCATTTTTGTTTATAAACATGATCTATATTGAATTGTTTCTATGTTAGATTTTAGAAAGGAATCTTTAGGCCTGTCTGGTTATTAAATAATTATTTTCTCAGGGCTGGGCATGGTGGCTCACGCCTGTAATCCCAACACTTTGGGAGGCTGAGGCGGGCAGATCACCTGAGGTCAGGAGTTCGAGACCAGCCTGGCCAACATGGTGAAACCCTGTCTCTACCAAAAATATAAAAATTAGCTGGGTGTGGTGGCGGGTACCTGTAATCCCAGTTAGTCAGGAGGCTGAGGCAGGAGAATAGCTTGAACCTGGGGGGTGGAGGTTGCACCACTGCACTTCAGCCTGGGTGACAAGAGCGAAACTCTATCTCACAAAAAAAAAAAAAAGAATTCTTTTCTCAGAAAATAGGGAGTTTAAAATGGTGGTTTTCAACCTTTTTTTTCTTTCTCTTTTTAATCTAAGAGGTATTAGAAAATATAGATGTTCAGGTCTGCCTCTGTATATTCTGATTGAATTGGTCTAGGGCCATGCTTAGTCCCGGAGTGGAGTGCAGTAGTGTGATCTCACCTCAGTGCAACCTCTGCCTCCCAGGCTCAAGTGATTCTCCCACCTCAGCCTTCCGTGTAGCTGTGACCACAGGCATGTGCCACCACACCCAGCTAATTTTTTGTATTTTTGTTAGAGATAGGGTTTCACCATGTTGCCCAGGCTGGTCTCAAACTCCTGAACTCAGGTGATCTACCTGCCTCGGCCTCCAAAGTGTTGGGATTACAGGCGTGAGCCACCGTGCCTGGCCAGTCTTTTTTTTTTTTTAAATAACATGCTGATGTTCAACCAAGGTTGAGAAGAACTGTTTCAAGAAGATGTCTGAGGGCTTTTCATTTTTAGGGGGGTTATATTATACCCTGCTGAGAATGGATTTGTTTGTATTATGTACCTTGGTGTCATGACTCTAAAATAAATCAGATAATTAATGGAAAATTCTTAATTTTCCACCTAGCCCAAAATAAGTACTCAGCCATGTTGGTTGACTGTGTCCTATTTAATAATGTTTTTATGGCACCATGCTGCATTAAATTCAGAACAATTTGAGAAGTCTGCTAATTTATCTTTGACTATAGATTCCAGAACTCTTTGACTTACATTCAGCTGAAGTAGAAGGATGTCTTTCTGCCTCCAGAAGACAGTTTTTCCAAGAAACATTGAATCTGATGCCTAATTTTCTTTACCTATTAATTCATGGCCTTATTTTTATTGTTTTTCACGCTTGTATCCTTGCAATCTTTGCCAGGAACATGGTGAGCAGGCATACTTACTTTCAGGGCAGGGAAAAGGGGCAGGGAGAAAGGTCAGAACCTCAGGTGGCCTCTGAGTGACCTCAGTGCTAGAGCTGTCCACCTGTTTCTACTCCTGGCTATCACACCTTTATCCCATCATGGAAGCTTACAAAGGGAGTAATTATTAGAGTTTGCTTTGTAAAGCCTAATTTTGGATTTCCATTTAATAATTAAAGCTGTTTTTAGGGAAGCCCCTCAACCAACCTGAGTTTTCTTGAAATACTAACTTGTGTCTTGCTGTTATCTGAGTCACACTTTTATCCTAATTCTTAGGTATGGGCGGCCTGACCCTCTGCTCCGGAGAGAACACGACATTCGCGTGAGCCTCCGGATGGCCTCTGTGCAGTACGTGCATACTCAGCGTTTCCAGGCGGAGGTGGTGGCCTTCATTCAGCATTTCACTCAGCTGCAAGATGTCTTAGGGCGCCAGCGAGCTGCTATTGAGGGGCAGACGGTAGGTAGCCTGGGCCCTCTAAGCTGCTTTTCCAGTTTGACTGATCAGTAGAACTTTTAGGCCTCTAGAGATAAATCTGGAAGAGTAAAGGTAATTTATCCTTGCTAATATGTTCTCCATGTAGATTAGCTGCAGAAATCTTTGCGTAATTGGAGAGCTTTATTCCTTATTTATTGTATCTCACTTAAATTACCTCCAAAGTTTAGCTTTCACTTTCTGAAAGAAAAAAGATAAGGGAGATTTACAAAGAACACTACGACTTCTGGTCCCTTTTAGGACTTCAGTGGGGATGTTTCTCTTGGAAAGTGGTAGGTTTTTTCTAAATACAATAGATCAGAAGTTCCAAACTGAGTTCGTGGCACCTGTGGGGTCCTGGTAGTTTATTCATGGCACATCCTAGGCCAAAGGAAGCACCTAATGGTATTCCCATTTACAAAGTAAGTCAGTCTAAACAACGTGACAAGTACAACGTCCTAACAGCTTAATAGGTGTTTGAAAAAATAGTAACACATAAATGGAAAGAATAATATTTGATTTCATTCTTAAATAACCACAATGACTGGTAGGAGGTATGTGCCTCTTGGGTACTGCATAACTTCTCAAACTTGGAATCAGGTTGGACATTACAACCCTTACTTCCTGTCCACATTTATCTTCTTATGGTACTTGCTTTTTATCACAGCAACCGCTGAAGACCCATCTTCGCAAAGGTGAGACCTTACTGAAAGGAGTATAGAATGATCTATTATTGAATGCTAGCTACCACAAGCTACTAGTTAGTGCAGTGTCTGGCAGATGTTGTTTTTCCTTCAAAAATTTAAAATGTCCTGGCAGCCGGGCGTGGTGGCTCATACCTGTAATCCTAGCACTTTGGGAGGCCGAGGCGGGCAGATCACGAGGTCCAGAGATCGAGACCATCCTGGCCAACATGGCGAAACCCCGTCTCTACTAAAATACAAAAATTAGCTGGGCGTGGTGGCGCCTGCCTGTAGTCCCAGCTACTTGGGAGCCTGAGGCAGGAGAATCCCTTGAACCTGGGAGGCGGATGTTGGAGTGAGCCGAGATGGCGCCACTGCACTCCAGTCTGGTGACAGAGCAAGACTCCATCTCAAAAAAAAAAAGTCCTGGCAGCTCCAAGCCTTCACCACCCTGTGGTGTCTCAGTGCAGTTTGGGAACCACAGAAAATAACAATGTACTTTTGTAAAAACATGTTGTTTCTCCTTTTTTTAAAAAACTTTATGGCCGGGCGTGGTGGCTCACACCTGTAATCCCAGCACTTTGGGGGTCGAGACGGGCAAATCACTTGAACTCAGGAGTTTGAGACCAGCCTGGGCAACATGGTGGAACTCCGTACAAAAAAATACAGAAATTAGCCAGGCGTGGTGAGGCATGTGCCTTAGTCCTAGGTACTTGGGAGGCTGAGGTGGGAGGATGGCTTGAGCCCAGGAGGTGGAGGCTGCAGTGAGCTGAGATCATGCCACCTGCACTCCAGCCTGGGTGACAGAGCCAGACCATGACTCAAAAAAAAAAAATAAAATAAAAATAGGCAAAATATTATAATTTAATAAATAGATACTGTCTTTATAGTGGCAGCATTTTTAAACATTACATTTTAATTTAAATAAAAAATGACTGTGTTAGATATTGATTTGGTACAGTAGCAAAGTGAAAAAGGGCGTTTGGGGAAAAGTCCCCTCAGTTACTTTTCTCCAACCATCTAGTTTCTCTCCCTGGAAGCAACAAGTACTGTCAGTTTCCTGTGGATCTTCCAGAGAATGCATTTTTAAAAATAGAAAAGCAGCATAATCAAATGATAGAAAATCTGGAAAAAAGAATCATGCTAGTATCTCTGCACTATAGCATATTTTAATTTGTTTTTTTTTTTTTTTAATACATTTTTCTATGAATTTACTCATGGAATATATAATCTTTTTTTCTTTCTTTAAAAACTAAAAAAAAATTTGAGTGTTTTATACCTATAAAAGATTATCTGTAGCATGTCTATATGTTACAGAGTATAATAATAAGATGAACATCTGTGAACCTGCCTCTAAACTGAAAATTAGAACATCAGGAAGATAGCTGCCTGCATATGCTGTGTTCCTTCCCTATTCTGTTCCCCTGTTCCCCTGTCAACTCCTCAGGTAACCACTCTGATGATTTTTGGGTCTATAAGATCCTTTAAAATTAAAAAGACAAAATTCCTAAACCGTATATTTTGCTTTGCTTGTGATCTCTATAAGAATGGCATTAAACCGTATTTAATGTTCCATGACTTGCTTTTTCCCCCACTTAGTGTGTTGGTAAGATTCATTCATAGTTACCTACAATAGCATTTATTTTCACCATTGCATTTCATTCTGTGTATAAACGATTTATCCATTTTCCTTTGGAACATTTGGGTTGTTTACAGTGTTTAGCTCTTGTGTACGGTGAGTCCTGATGCACATACTTGAGACTTTCTCTGATTTCTGAGATACCTGGCAGTGGGATTACTGAGCCATAGGGTGTGCACACATTTATCTTCACTAGATAAAGCCAGATCGTTTTCCAAAACAGCTGTCTCAATGATAGTCTCCCATCAGCAGTGTATAATAATTTCTTTTAATTCATATCTTTGCCAACACTCTTATTGTCCAACTTTTTATTTGATATAAAATGATACTACATTTATGGTCTGCATGTGCTTTTATAAAATAATTTAGATTCAGAAATAGCATACAGAGTATCAAGTATGTCAAACACACTGATTTTATACATGCACTTTTAGAATCCAGCTATTTTTCCTAGCTTTTTTTAGAGTCTTTTTCCATCTTGCTTTGCATTTTTCATAGATATTCTGTATAGCAACTATATAATCTATTAGTTTAACCATTTTCCTATTTTTAACATTTAAATTGCTTTCAGCTTTTCATTCTTATGACTAATGCTTCTGTGAATCTCTTTACAGAAGTGAAGTTTTTTTTCACTTTTTGAATTATGTTTATAGTATTGATTCCTATAAATGGTACTGTTTTATCAAAGTTATGAACATTTTTGTGACTCTCAATACAACTCTGCTAAATATTTTCTGTTAGAATTGTTATGTGCATTTAAAACAGTTATTTTTACATGTATGGTTGAAACAGTAGTAAGTCTTATGGTGCTGAATCATTTGGGTTAGGAAATGAGATACTTGTACGTTACTGAGTAATTGGGTTTAACTTCCTGGGTTAAGCAGAGTTGAACAGTAAGTCTCAAGTTTTGCTTTATGAAATTATATAAGACAAGTAGGAGGTTAAAGGAATGTCTTTCTATTTTGAACATTGTTCAATATGTAGGCTTTGAAAAAAAGCTTATCTTCTCAAGAATCTTTAATTCTAGCTGTTTTAATTAGGTTTATATGAGCTAAGATCTACTTTTATTTGCTGATAAGAGGCTATTTTGTTTGAAATTTAAATTTCTTTCACCTTGTATTGGTGACACGTGTTTTTGACATGTAGTTGACTTTTTATTCCTACATTTTCTGAGGTCTGTAAATAATGATTCAGTGGGACTTTGAATTTCTTTTTATTCTTAATGTTTGAAGTGATAAGAGTATCAGTTGTACGAGATAATTTGGCCAAATATAAATGATTTCCCGTATGTTTTACCCCGGAAGTATGATGCAGTTTTCCTATGGCTTCCACTTTACATATAACCTCTTATATTTGTTACACTTCTTCATTCACCTAGCAACTGGTATTGTAAAGTAATACTGCACCCTTAGAAATCTTGGGACAAATGTCTTGAGTGTAGGTTTTGCTACCATAAGCTATATGACCAACAGGGAGTTATTTTTCTTACTATTCTTCCCTTGATTCAGTTATAGTAGGAATATGGAGGTAGCAGAAATAAGTAGCCTGTACTTTTGGCAATAACTATTTATATTAATGATGCTTTGGAGTTTTCAAAGTGCTTTCCTCACATTATCTCATTTGATCCTTACAACAACCCTGTTTGTTCATTTCTTCTGTAATTTAGGAATGAATGTGTCATGCAGCTTGCCAGATGCTAGGAACAGAGTGGAAAACAAGAAAGACAAGGTCATTGCCTTGATGGAGTTTATATTTCAGTGGGAGGATATAATCAAAGAAAAAAAGATAATTAGTTATGATAATACCTAATGAGGCAGTGGTCAGCAGATGTGTTCCTTTCATTTTTTTTTTTTTTTTTGAGACGGAGTCTCGCTCTGTCGCCCAGGCTGGAGTGCAGTGGCCGGATCTCAGCTCACTGCAAGCTCCGCCTCCCGGGTTTACGCCATTCTCCTGCCTCAGCCTCCCGAGTAGCTGGGACTACAGGCGCCCACCACCTCGCCTGGCTAGTTTTTTGTATTTTTTTTTTTTTAGTAGAGACGGGGTTTCACTGTGTTAGCCAGGATGGTCTCGATCTCCTGACCTCGTGATCCACCCGTCTCGGCCTCCCAAAGTGCTGGGATTACAGGCTTGAGCCACCGAGCCCAGCTGTTCCTTTCATTTTATAACTGAGGAAACATTGTTAACTCTTAGCCCTGGTTGTCTGGTTCATGATTCAGAGTTTTTTCCATTAACGTATAACCGAATGCATGTTAAAGATGTAAGCGCTAGTCAGGATGCCTGTATATACAAAAATATGTAGCTGTGTGTAGAGGAAAAAAAGACTGAAAAGATATGGTGTTGATGTGGTAATAATAGCTGTTACATTTTCACCTCAGTTTTTGGATGTATTGTCTCATTTAATCCCTACACCTCTTTGAGGTAGGGCTTAGGCTTATTATTATTCCCATTTTATAGATAAGGAAACTGAGGTACAGAGACTTTAACGACTTAACCAAGGTAACCAAGCTAACAAGTGGCTAGGGGTTTATTAGTTTTATCTTTTAAAATAACTAACTTATTCAGGCCTATATTATGTCTGAGGCATACTCTCAGCCAATAGACCACCTGTTCTTCTAAAGAATGTGTATTCTGGGCTGGGCACGCTCACACCTGTAATCCCAGCACTTTGGGAGGCCGAGATGGATGGATCACATGAGGCCAGGAGTTTGAGACCAGCCTGGCCAACCTGGTGAAACCCCGTCTCTCCTAAAAATACAAAAAACAGCGGGGCGTTGTGGCGCGTGCCTGTAATCCCAGCTACTTGAGAGGCTGAGGCATGAGAATCTCACTTGAGCCCGGGAGGTGGAGGTTGCAGTGAGCTGAAATTGTGCCACTGCACTCCAGCCTGGGCAACACAGCAAGACTCTGTCTAAAAAAAAAATATATATATATATATATACACACACACACACACACACATATTATATATATACACACAGACACACACATATATACACATATATATATGTTCTGTGGTTTTTGGGTGCAGTCATAGTCTATAAAATGTTTAATTGATTTTTCTCTAATTGTCGGTTTCCTATATCATTGACTTATGCTTTTTATTTTCTTCCTTCTACTTCAGGTTTAATTTGCTTTTGTTTTTCCAGCTGCTTAAAGTGGAAGCTTTCAATTTCTGATTTTTAAGTCTTTATTGCTTTCTAAAGTAATGGTGTACATTTTTCTCTAAGCATTGTTTTAAGTGTATGCCACAAATTTTAATGTATTATGTCTTTCTTATTTTAGTGAAAATATTTTTCTATTTCCCTTGTGATTTCTTCTGACCTAGGGGTTATTTAGATGTGTGTAGTTTATTTTCCAAATATTTGGGGATTTTCCATTATCTTGTTACTGATTTCTAATTTAACTCCATGGTGGTCAGAGAATGTGCTCTGTATAATTTTAATTATTTTATAAACTCATGAAACTTTTGGGAATCTGAGGTTATTTGGTGGTGAAATTAGGGAATTAATTATCCTCTGAGCCAATTTTCCTTCCTCTTTCAGGTGAGAGATCAAGCTCAGCGCTGTTCACGGGTTCTCCTGGATATTGAAGCTGGTGCTCCCGTTCTTCTGATCCCAGAAAGTTCCAGATCAAATAATCTGATTGTAGCAAATTTGGGGAAGTTGAAAGTCAAAAATAAGTTTCTGTTTGCTGGTTTTCCTGGCACATTTTCCCTACAAGATAAGGTGAGCATCAATATCCATTTCCTTTTCTGTTCAGCTAGTATTTGATCACTAATGGAAAAATTTGTATGCTGCTGTAAGATGATCCGTAATTGCTATTACTTTTGTAGGGTATGTGGCTTGAAGAATTTTTTTTTGGACATTTTATTGACGTTTCCATTAACCTTATGAATTGAGGTAGTGTAAATTGTAACTCTTAGTAACTGTAGGTAGTAAGCTGTTTTAGCAAACAAACCAGTGGAATCAACCTTCCATCTTTTTATAATGCTTTCTTTATATAAAAGCATTCCTTCTATAATATGAATGTTTTAGATTCTGTGGCTTTTTTCACAGGACGTGATTGGCCTATGGTTTACTTGAAGCCATTTAAAAATGTCTTAATAATAACATACAGTATATTGCTTTTCAGTTTTAAGTTACTGTGGCACCTTTTTTTTCCAACTTTTATTTTAGATACAGGGGGTATATGTGCAGGTTTGTTAGATGGGTATATTGCACCCAGATAGTGAGCATAGTACCCAATAGGTAGTTTTCTGACCCATTCCCACCACCCCCCAACCCTGCTCTAATTGATGTTAAACAAGTAAATGTGTTTTCCTGAGTTTTGTGAGCTCTCTTAGCAAATTATAGAACCTCAGGAGGGTATCTGTTGTTCTCATATTTATGTCCATCCATGAATACTCAAATGTTTAGCTCCCACTTACAAGTGAGAACATGAACATGGGGCATTTTCTTTTTTTTTTTCTTTTTTTCTTTTTGAGACAGAGTCTCACTCTGTTGCCAAGGCTGGAGTGCAGTGGCACCATGTCAGCTCACTGCGACCTCCGTCTCCTGGGTTTAAGCAATTCTCCTGCTTTAGCCTCCCGAGTAGCTGAGACTACAGGTGCCCACTACCACACCCACTGAGTTTTTATGTTTTTAGTAGAGACAGGGTTCCACCATGTTTGCCAGGCAGGTCTCAAACTCCTGACCTCAGGTTATCCACCTGCCTCGGCTTCCCAAAGTGCTGGGATTACAGGCGTGAGCCACCGTTCCCGGCCGCATTTGCTCTTCTGTTCTACATTAATTTGCTTAGGATTATGGCTTCCAGCTCCATCCATGTTGCTGCAAAGGACATGATTTCATTCTTTTTTATGGCTGTGACTTGCCCATTTCTCAGAACAGTGTTTGGAGGTAATTAGGATGAGGACTGTTGTTATTTGTGTTTTACGTTAGGGGAAACTAGGATTCTTTGAGAATAAACAATAAAAATGGAAACCCCTAGTAATTCGCAGACCCTTAAAGCTGAGAGGACCTTTTAGATGGTCTGATTAGTCCCCCTTCATCCATTTTTGCATTTGAGGAGACTGAGTGACATTTCTGGAACCAGAGATGAGGCCTTGTCATTCCTGGTGTGTGTTTTCATCATTCCTTGCTGGTTTCCACAGCAGCTCTTCAGTCTATTTGCTTATTCCTTGCAAACTCACTTTACTGTGTCAGGAAAGCACTTACTAAAATTCCCAGCTACTTGTGCCTATTTTTAGTATAATAGCTAATAACATAGGGAGAGAGATGGCCTTTGAGATGTATGTAAGATTTGATTGTAAGATTTTAAAACTGCCAAAAATAGGAATACATAGCTGCTATTTGCTGAATGCTTATTACATATCAGCCAGTGCTGTGCTCTTTACATAAAAGGAAACAGCTCCTAATGCTTCTGACACCAAATGAGTTGGATTTTTCCCCATACTAACCATTTTCCAACTGTGAAGATACCAACTGGTCTATAATTTAATTATGACACTAACCACTTGGAGTTAGGGTAAGACCCCACAGGTCCCTAAAGACTGCTCCCCACTCAGACACCAATCACAAGTCCAGGTCTCCTGTACGTCTGACGGACTAGCTATACACTTGGGGTTCCCACAGTGCCTCCTGAGGTTCAGTAATTTGCTGTAGTAGCTCATAGAACTCAGGGGAACACATTTACTGGTTTAGTATGAAGGCTGTAATAAAGGACACAGCCAGATGAAGAGGTGCGTAGGGCGAGATCTCGCCGCTTCCCGAACACAGGAGCTTCTGCGCCGTGGAACTGGGGTGCTCCATCTCCTGGACTGTGGATGTATTCACCGACCTGATAGCTCTCTGGACCCCATTGTTTAGGCTTTTAATGGCGTCCCCATTACATAGGTATAATTAAATAAATCATTGGCCAATTTTGAGTAGGCTCAATCTCTAGCCCCGCTGCTGTCTCTGGAGGTCTGGGCACTAAAACTGAAAGTTCCATCCCTCTAATCACGTTGCCCGTACTTCCAGCAACCGCCATTCTAAAGCTATTTAGGGGCTTTTAGCCACCAGTTATCTCATTAACATACACAAGGACATTTTATCACTCTGGAGATTCCAAGGGTCTTAGAAGCTCTTGTGTCAGGGACTAAGACCAAATACAGTCATGGTCCCTTAGCTACAGGGAGCTACTTGGGAGAATGGTGCATCCTTAGGTGATTTCCTTGCTGTGTGATCATTGTAGTGTCCTTACACAAACCGAAATGGCTTAGCATACTGCACACCTAGGCTCTATGGTGTAGCCTGCTGCTCCTGGACTACAAACCTGTACAGCACAGTACTGTGCTGAATACCGTAGGTAGTTGTGACACCATCGTAAGTATTTGTGTATCTGAACATATCTGAATATAGAAAAGATAAAAAACTACTGCATTATAATCTTATGAGATCATCATAGTATATGTGGTCTGTAGTTGACTGAAATGGCATTATGCAGTGCATAGCTGTGTTTGTGGTAAATGTTTACTTTGAGGCCATACTAAAATTTTTAGGAGGAAATCAGTTCTAGCCAGAATGTGTGACCAAGTTTACCAGGATCATTTTTGTTTCTCTGTCCTTCCTAAAAAGGTAATGGACTGAATTTCCTTATCAGATATATCTATATATGGGTTTACCAGCAGACCCTGAAGTTAGCCTTGGCAGGAGAATTGCCAAAATACTTAAGAAATTTTTGCAAAAGGGTTCCTATTCTTTAAGCCAGATAATAGCACAGAGTTTGTAGTGTTTTAATGAAAAAAATTTCCCTGTATTTGTTTTTGAGGATTTGATTTTAAGTGGCAGTGCATACAAGGATCGCTTTTTCTTCAAGGTATAATGTGCTTTTTTTGCAACCTGACTATTCTGAAAAACCTTATGGGATTCAGCAGTCAATTCACATTCACATGCTTAAAAAAGAAAATGAAAACTAACCCTTTAAAATATCTCATTACTTGAGAAAGCCTGCTTATTAACTTATTTATTTATTTATTTATTTATTTTAGTGTTTGAATTACTTTCCTACTGTGTAAAGAAGTTGTTCTTAAGGCCCATTAAGAAGAATTTCTTTTTTTTTTTTTAGCCCTCACTAGTACTTTCTTGGTGATCTTATTTTATATCCTTAAATCTTGGAAAAACTGTCTTACTAGGTACCAGTGATTGTTCTGTAGAATTCCATAAGGGTTGTTTGGAGTGTGTCGTTTGTTCAAGTATTTGTAACCAGATAAACACATCTGTGAAGTTTACCTCCCCATGTATACAGTTAAATATAATTGATTACAGTCTATATGAAGTGAATAATTACCTTCTTCACCATCCATCATTTTGTATTGGCATTTGCCCTTGAATACATTTGCATGTGTGAGGTTTGTCTAATATGCATTCCAGTGGTTAAAGAACAGGAAATAATCCTGAAATCAAAGCTTGGAGAGGGGTTGTTTGCCCTTGAGTTCCATGACTCCTGTGTGTTTGGAATTGTTTTACATAAATCCATGTCTTAATGAGTACAAGATTGAGTTTTTTTGCATATGATTTTATTTCATTTTTCTCAACCATAGCTTATGCTTAAACCACAATTTCTAAGTCAAAGTCTTTCAAAAGCTTTGGGTTAATCTTCTCAAACCACTGATTTATTTAAACCAACTACAGAGAGGATGTAGAGATGAATCAAATGAAAGGGCAACAAACACTTTACAGAGTTTAAATAAACTAAGTGAGAGGGAAAGGTTTTAGTGTTGAAATACTTGAATAATGACATTTACCTAGTAATCTGCCTTGCAAAAAAAAAAAAAAAATTGCAGAAAGCAAGAACTAGTTTCTTTTACTTGTAATTTACTACTTGAGAGAACTTTGAAACGGAGCAGTATTTTTGTATTCTTTTCCAAAGCTGAGAGGAGTCAACATAAAAGGCAGCCCTAGAGGGAGAGCCATCCTTCCTCTTCTCTCAGATGCATTTGAGAATGGCATGATGGGAACCATGATGCTATGGGAGCCACGCAGACATGTAGCTCTGAGGCCTCCATGAAGAAGCCCTGGGAAGCTTAAGTCAATTATTGAATTGTTCTGGTGAAATAGATTTTCCTCTGTTAGCAATTAACTGAACGAAGGTACTAAGTGTGTAAGAAGGGTAGTATTTTCAATAGAATTACTGAATCTATTTTCTTCTCTGTTAGCCTTCTTAATTTGTATGCCCTTGAGCAGAAACATCATAGGAATGGCTGACCTCTTTTGTTTTCCATTTTGTTTTCATTTCCAGTTACTTAGATGGGAAATGTAAACCCATGAGGGGG
Organism: Macaca nemestrina; assembly: GCF_043159975.1. Lineage (NCBI taxonomy): Eukaryota > Metazoa > Chordata > Mammalia > Primates > Cercopithecidae > Macaca > Macaca nemestrina. The sequence continues at coordinate 221,725,054 of NC_092125.1, read as the reverse complement.
GACGTCTAGAAAGTACAAACACATTGGAGCCATGTTGTCATTAGATGTCTTTTCTTAGAACAATATGCCCCTCCCCAACAGCAAAGCAACAAGCTATCATATAGCTGGGAGACTTGCTTTTGCTGCATTTGACCTCGATTAAACCACTTGAAGCAATTGGCATCTTCACATTTGCTCTTGAGCCAAGAGATGGTATCTTCCTGCAGAAGTTTTCAGCAAGTATTGAACTATGTATAACATCTCTGCTGATAATTTTTTGTGGCAGTAAATGTCATGATCCTGGTAGCCTCTTGTTTATGGGATCTGGGAGGCCGAGGGAAGTGCAACTATTAGAGTCTTTGAAGACGCTGGGGACTGGGATAGGACTTTGGAGATATTAAAGAAAGAGTCCCACCACCAGTGCTCCCCGCTTCCCATTTCCTGCATTCTAGTTTTATTTTGTTTCTTCCCAGGAATCTGTGCCTTCAGCTTCCCCAACAGGTACTCCCAAACACAGTCTGAGAAAAACGACAAGCACGGAGGAGCCCAGGGGAACCCATTCCCAGGGGCAGTTCATGACGCCTCTTGCTGGAATGAGCCTGGGAAGCCTGAAGAGTGAGTTTGTGCCCAGTACCTCCACCAAGCAGCGAGGGCCGCAGCCCACACTGTCCGTTGGCCAAGTGTCCAGTAGTCCAGGTAAAAGAGGAGAAAAGCCGCGTAATACTGAAGGTGGGGAAATTCACAGGACTGTTCAGGAACCTGAGTGGGGGGCGCACATTGTGTTCAAGCAGATGTTAATGAAGAGATAGCATTTCTTTAACGACGATGAGATTTTGATTTTGCTTTAGAAGGTTTAAGAGTTTTCGGTGTCAATTTATCATTGGATGACTTCTACAGTAGGGTTAAATTAACAAGATACAGTGTAATTAAAGTGATTTTTAGATAGTCTATTAGGACTTTTTTCTTATAGGTGAAAATAGTTGCCACCAGCTAGTGATAGTATAAGTAGAAAGAGTCCTGCATCCTTGCAAGCCACTACCCAGACACTGTCCTTGCAAGCCACTAATTCTAAAAAGTATAAAAGAACACATTAAAAAATGTTAGCGTAAATTAGGCAACAACAGAAATGCTGTAGCACAGTGTTTAAAAGACATGAACCATCTGGTTATTGGTGTTCTTCTCTCCACTATAAGAATTAGTCATTCCAAATGAGAGCATTATTTTGGAGGCTTTTCTGGTTTTCTGTATTTTTTTTTTTTCCCCCTTGAGACAGGGTCTCTCACTGTTTCCCAGGCTAGAGTGCAGTGTTGTAATCATGGCTCACTGCAGCACTGACCTCCTGAACTCAAGCGATCCTCCCACCTCAGCCTCCTGAGTAGCTGGGACTACAGGCATGCGTCATCACACCCAGCTAATTTTTTTTTTTTTTTTTTTTTTTTTTTGCGTTTTTTGCAGAGACGGGGTTTCACCATGTTTCCCAGGCTGGGACTTAAACTCCCGAGCTCAAGTCATCCTCCTGCCTTAGCCTCCCAAAGTGCTGGGGTTACAGGCGTGAGCCCCCATGCCCGGCCTCTTTTCTGTTGTTAAATGTGTTCTGGATGAACGATGTACCCGATAAGTGGGAGCTGCTCTGAGCTGCTAGAGAGGGAGGCAGAATATGAGCTGCAAAGATCAGTCCAGTGTGTTGGGACTTTGCAAGATGCAGGACACTAGTTGAGAGAGGCTGCTGAATGTCTTGTTACATAGATTTGAGGAATTGTTAGCTCTCTCTGGTACCTTATAGTCCTATAGGTGACAGGAAAGTGGTTTTAATTATGTTGATCATTCAACAAAATAATTTTCATCACCATAGTAGTAGTTGTGAAACACTATGTGCCAAACATTGTGGTGCATTATTTACATTAATTATTTTGTTCACATTACACTCCTGTAGGGTTTTGTTTTGTTTTGTTTTGAGACGGAGTCTCACTCTGTCGCCCAGACTGGAGTGCAGTGGTGCCATCTTGGCTCACTGCAAGCTCCACCCACTGGGTTCACGCCAGTCTCCTGCCTCAGCCTCCCGAGTAACTGGGACTACAGGCACCTGCCACCACGCCTGGCTAATTTTTTTGTGTTTTTTAGTGGAGATGGGGTTTCACCTTGTTAGCCAGGATGGTCTCGATCTCCTGACCTCGTGATCTACCCCCATTTCACAGATGAAGAGGCAAAGGCTCGCAGAGATTGGGTAATCTGACTTGCCCAAGGTTATGTAGATAGTATTGGAAGAATTGGACTATGAATTTTGGCAGTCTGACTCCAGAACCGAATTGTAACTGAACATGATACTGCTTGCCAGTCTGTCTGCATGCACTTTTAGAGCACAGAGAGGGCTGCACCTGAGGGCCACTCAGCACATGCTGCCTACCGTCACTGATGTTATGACGTCCGTGATGACTAGGAACAAGGCCAGTCTTACATATGTATCAGTGGATGCCTTTAAGAAGTGATTTGGGGCCGGGCACGGTGGCTCAAGCCTGTAATCCCAGCACTTTGGGAGGCCGAGGTGGGCGGATCACGAGGTCAGGAGATCGAGACTATCCTGGCTAACCTGGTGAAACCCCGTCTCTACTAAAAAAATACAAAAAAAAAAAAAAAACTAGCCGGGCGAGGTGGCGGGCGCCTGTAGTCCCAGCTGCTCGGGAGGCTGAGGCAGGAGAATGGCGTGAACCCGGGAGGCGGAGCTTGCAGTGAGCTGAGATCTGGCCACTGCACTGCAGCCTGGGCGACAGAGCGAGACTCCGTCTCAAAAAAAAAAAAAAAATAAAATAAAATAAGAAGTGATTTGGGATGTTTTATAGAAAGAAGGTCTCTTTTTTAACAGTATTTCTCCTACTAATTTGCTATTTATTTATGAAATTTCACTATTAATGATATATTGTCTTGGATTAAGACAGTGGTTTTCACACTGTTCCCATATAATCCTAGGATTCCATAGCAGTACCCTAGAGCAGCAGTCCCCAACCTTTTTGGCACCAGGGACCGGTTTCATGGAAGGCAGTTTTTCCGTGGACAGAGTTGGGGATGGTTTCAGGATGAAACTGTTCCACCTCAGATCATCAGGCATTAGATTCTCATAAGGAGCACATAATCTAGATCCCTCGCTTAAAATCTAATCCCACCACTGATCTGACAGGGAGCAGAGCTCAGGTGGTAATGCTCGTTCACCTCCGTCTCACCTCCTGCTGTGAGTACCCGTCCGTGGCCTGGGGGTTTGGGACCCCTGTCCTAGAGAATCTCCAAAGCCTGCTTCATTCCCTTTCCTTACCCCCTTCTACCAGATCAACTCTACATTTATCTATTTCCTGTATTTATCAATGTAACTAACTAATACAAAACTCATTTTTTCAGTGCCCACTTAATGCCAGGTGTTATAATATTTTATTCCCTAGTATATTAACATGCTGTTAGACATGGCTCCTCCTACAGTGCTACTTACAGACTAATGAAAAGACACTGAACATTTAAATATTGATAGATTATAATAAATGTTATCATGGGAAAGACAGAAGAAGAGAGAAGACTGAATTTAGATGAGATGGGAGGGCCGTGCCGCCTGTAAGGCTGTTGAGGCAGCAAAGAGCTTGGCATGTTGGGGGAAACAAAGGACAATAAGCCTGAGGCTTAGTGAGCAGGAGAGAGAATGGCTTGAAATGAGCTTGGGAAAGAAGGCAGTGGGCTTATGCAGGGCCTCGTAGGGATGTGGGGGAGTTTTACAGAAATAATTTTTTTTTTTTGAGACGGAGTCTTGCTCTGCCCAGGCTGGAGTGCAGTGGCACGATGTTGGCTCACTGCAACCTCTGCCTCCCGAGTTCAAGCCATTCTCCTGCCTTGGCCTTCTGAGTAGCTGGGATTTGGGCGCCCAACACCACCCCTGGCTAATTTTTATGTTTTTAGTAGAGACTGGTTTCACCATGTTGGCCAGGCTGGTCTTGAACTCCTGACCTCAGGTGATCTGCCTGCCTCAGCCTCCCAAAGTGCTGGGATTATAGGTGTGAGCCACCGCACCCGGCTTACAGAAAGAATTTTGGATTAACCATAGCCAGTAAGTGTATAAAAGAAGTGAATGTTATGGACTGTTTATTTTTTTAAGGATCACTCAGGTATTTTGTGGGGAGAATGGTTTTGTGAGGGCTAGACTGGAATTTTGTAGGTCTAATGGAGGAGAGTTCTTTTTGGTCTCGGCAAGAATGAAGGTGGTTTGGATCTGGTCGGTGGAAATGGAAGTGGTTACATGTGGCAATATTTGTTTGAAAAAAGAATTTTAGTGCTGGGAAAAGTTTGTAAACCTTTTGGTAGCATTGTGTGTAGGGAGGGATTGCATAAGGAGTTAGATTTAGTCATCAACCTCCCCCTGGTAGCCTCAGTTGTCACAGCGTGGGCATGAGACACTGAAGAACTGTGACGCGGTCTGTGCTTGGAGTGGAGGCAGGCGGGCAGGGTGTGTTGAGCACATGGAGCTTTGCATCAGGAGGTCTGGCTGCCATAGTGGAGACTCCTGGACAGCCAGTTTTCTGAGTAGTGGACAGCGGGGGGAAGCAGGTAGCTGTAAACATTTTCAAAGACAGAATGAGCTTTGCATTTTTTATTTGTTGAGGGCAACCCCTTTTCGGGTCCCCTTTTCTTCATCACTTCTCTTTCCTTGGGTCCTTGTAGAAGACCATGTCTGCCTGCTGGATTGCATTGTCGTGGATCTCCAGGACATGGACATCTTTGCTGCAGAGAGACATCCAAGAGAGTACTCCAAGGCACCAGAGGGCGGTAGTGGAGATCTGATCTTCCCTTCCTATTCTGTGCGACAGACAGGAGGAAGCCTCTTAACCGAGCCTTGTAGGCTGAAATTGCAGGTGGAAAGGAATTTGGACAAGTGAGTGGTTTTTTTTTTTTTTTTTTTTTTTTTGAGATGGAGTCTCACTGTGTCCCTCGGGCAGGCTGGAGTGCAATGGCACAATCTCGGCTCACTGCAACCACCACCTCCCAGGTTCAAATGATTCTCCTCAGCCTCGGCCTCCCGAGTAGCTGGGATTACAGGCACACGCCACCATGTCTGGCTAATTTTTGTATTTTTAGTAGAGATGGGGTTTCACCATATTGTGGTCTCAAACTCCTGACCTCAGGTGTTCTATCTGCCTCAGCCTCCCAAAGTGCTGGATTACAGGCATGAGCCACCATGCCCAGCCAATGTTTTGTATCTGAATAACTGTCTATGATAAGTAGAATCTTAATGTGGAAATCAGTGCTATTAAGTTTGGAAGAACTAGTTATTCACTTATTTCTTCATCTATTTAACAAATGTTTATTGAGTCCCTACTATGTGCTGAACATGAGGGCTACTATGAAAGAGAAAACTAATTCCTCTGAAGTCACTTATGTTTTGTTGAGGGATACAGGAAGTTAAGTAGATGATTCTAATTTAGTGTTTGATTTGATCTTTATTTTTTTTTTTTGAGATGGAGTCTTGTTCTGTCGCCAGGGTGGAGTGTAGTGGCGAGATCTGGGCTCACTGCAACCTCTGCCTCCTGGGTTCAAGTGATTGTCCTTCCTCAGCTTCTCAAGTATCTGGGACTACAGGCACACTCCCCCATGCCCAGCTAATTTTTGTATTTTTAGTAGACGTGGGGTTTCGCCATGTTGGCCAGGATGGTCTTGATCTCTTGACCTTGTGATCCACCTGCCTTGTCATACCCGCCTTGGCGTATGTACATGGTGGCTTATGCCTGTAATCCCAGCACTTTGGGAGGTTGAGGCAGGCAGATCACAAGTTCAAGAGTTCGAGACCAGCCTGGCTAACGTGGTGAAATCCTGTCTCTACTAAAAATACAAAAATACAAAAATTAGCCAGGCATGGTGGCGTGCACCTATAATCCCAGCTACTTGGGAGGCTGATGCAGGAGAATTGTTTGAACCAGTGGGGCGGAGGGTGCAGTGAGCCGAGATTGAGCCGCCGCACTCCAACCTGGGCGACAGAGCAAGACTCAGTCTCAAAAAAAAAAAAAAGAAAAACAGCTTTATTATTTGTATAGGGCATGATTTTGAATCTCTTTTTGGCCACTCCCTTCACAGTTCTTGGTTTGGGCAAGTCATTTAATGTCACTTTTTTAGTTTCTCTCTGGATTAATGATACAACTTAGCTGTTTTCACTGGGATGTTTGTGTTTCAGTCTTACGTGTTATTCAAGTGCTCCCTGGCTGGTGTTCAGTTATGGTTGGCATGGGCTATATTTGGTTTTACTGGCTAAGCAGTCTTAAGAGGAGCTTCATTATTTAGAAATTGAACACTTTGTTTTCTTTTCAAGCAATGCTTTCCCCCCCGCAAAAAAAAAGCTTTCCTACTCAGCTTATCTAAACTTTCCCCACTCCTATCAGTGTTTCTCTGCAGATAATTGTACTCTGTTAGGCCTGATAGAAGGTGATGCTGGATGCAGGGTGTCCTGTCAGTCTCACACCGCACACACAGCAGCCCGAGATGGCACTTGGTCAGCCGTCTCCGTTTTTCTTTGTTATTGCATCATTGTCTTTTAAAACTCTGTTGTATGTTGGCTTTTCTCTGCAGACAGAGTCATTTTTTACATACCTCTGCCATTTCAAACGCTATCCCTCTCTATACTTAGAGCATAGTATCTGTAGGATTCACGATGCCCAGTTCACCCATGGGAGGTTAGAGAAAGCTTTTTAGTATTGAGATGAGGTATAGATGTGTGCCCCCTCCCCCCTTCAACTTTACTTCTGTCCATCCCAACTGAGATAATGAACCTATTCGGAGTTTATCCTAATGTCCCATCTGGGCTCAGTATGAAACACTGGTGTGTCTGCCTTTAGTTACCACTAAATCCAAAGAGTTAAAGATCTTGGCATCTTTTCTTTGTTGCTTTCCCAACTGTAATATTTAAGCTCTTTCTGAGTCTCTTGAGGTTTTCCTTGTTAATAGATTAGTTAGTTAGCTCATATTAGGTTTAAGGATTTCCTTTCCTTTCCTTACCTCCCTCTCTCCCCTCCTCCCTCCCTCCCTCTCTCCCTCCCTTCCCTCCCTCCCTTCCCTCCCTCCCTCCCTCCCTCCTTTCCTCCCTCCCTCCCTCCCTCCCACAGGGTCTCACTCTGTCACACAGGCTGGAATACAGTGGCGCGATCACAGCTTACTGCACCCTTGACTTCCTGGGCTCAAGTGAACCCCCTGCCTCAGCCTCCTGAGTAGCTGGGACCACAGGTGCGCACCACCACGCCCAGCTGATTTTTGCATTTTTTGTAGAGATGGTGTTTCACTATGTTGTCCAGACTGGTCTCGAACTCCTGGGCTCAAGTGATCCTCCTACCTCAGCCTCCCAAAAGTGCTGGGATTATAGGTGTGAGCCACCACACCTGGCCTGGTTTGAGGATTTCCTAAATGTAAATTTTGGGAGAAAAGGGGCTTTTTATAGTTGAAGCATGCCAGTCGTATTAACTTGTTTCATTTGGAGCTACATGAAATTTTTGTCATTGGAAGTAGGAATTACCTGCTTGATAATGTGGGTGAATACACTTTAGCCCCATTATTTGGGTGTGAGCTATGTCAATGTTAAGTTAGTGACTTGTTTGTATAAGTGATCTTTTTTCTTTTTCGTAGAGAAATAAGTCATACTGTGCCAGACATATCTATCCATGGCAATCTCTCCTCAGTCCACTGCTCTCTGGATCTGTATAAATACAAGCTGATCCGCGGCTTATTAGAGAACAACCTGGGAGAACCCATAGAGGAATTTATGCGGCCTTATGATTTACAAGATCCAAGAATTCATGTGAGTGAGATCTTATGTTCTTCTGTAACTCTCATAGTCTCAGCTGATGGTCACCCTGTGTATCTATTCCTCAAACTCACCCGGAGAAAGAAGGTGGAGCAGCAAGCAAATTAGATTTCTTGGCGTATTAACCTGTTTTTAGGTTGGCATCATCAGCTATGGATTGACGGGCATTTTCCTTTTGTAGACTGTTCTGAGTGGAGAAGTGTACACTTGCATGTGCTTCCTCATTGATATGGTGAATGTAAGTCTGGAGCTTAAAGATCCAAAAAGAAAAGAAGGTGCTGGGTCCCTAGCCAGGTATGCCTTTAATTATATTATTATACTGTTAGTAACAGTATCCAAATAATACACATGTTTTGCGTTGACATGGAGCAGAGGTTGCAGAGTGGTGGCCCGCAGGTGGAATCTCGTCTGCATTGAAAAGTTTAGATGCATTGCTCTATCAGTCAACGTCGGTTAGGTTATGCTGTAGTAACAGACAACCCCAAATTATCAGTGGTTAAAACAGTGAAGATCTTTTTCTCCCTCATACTGTGTGACCATTGTGGGTCTCAGGCTGTTCTGCTCGTTATAGTTGCTTAGGGTGACAGAGCAGCTAGTGTTTTGATGTGCCAGAGAGGAAAATGAACTCTGGAATTGTCTTGAATGGCAATTAAATGCTTTGGCAGACTTCGTGGAGCTAAAATGTGGTCCCACACAGGGTGATGGAGTCAGGAAGTCCTGTCTTGCTGTGTGTCTGAGTAGTTACGGGGTGGGAGATGTAGAACCACTTGATGTGCGGCACTGATGCCTCGCTGGCCAACATTTTCAAAGTTAGGGTCTGGGCGCAGTGGCTCAGGCCTGGAATCCCAGCACTTATGGGAAGCCAAGGCAGGAGGATTGCTTGAGGCCAGGAATTCCAGACTGGCCTGGGCAACATAGTGAGAGACCCTGTCTCTACAAAAAATTAAAAAACTAGCTGCACATGGTGGTGCATGCCTGTAGTCCCAGCTACTGAAGAGGCTAAGGTGAGAGGATCACTTGAACCAGGAGGTTGAGGCTGCAGTGAGCCATGATCACACCACTGCACTCCAGCCTAGGCGACAGAGCTGAAACCTGGTACCCCCCCGCCGGCCCCAAAAAAAAGTTGCAGGATTTTATATAAAAGGTTTGTATTTAGCTTCTTTTGAAAAACTGGAAGCTTTGGCAATACTAGGTCCATGTTCTCACTTGGAAACATCTGGAAGCACAGTAGCAATTGCTCCCTTGAAATGGTACACATGCTTACCTAGTACTTCACTTATTTCTGTCACTGCTTTGGTGTCAATATAGATGTATGAATTCATGATTACTGGTGTTGAACTTTAAAGAGTGCGTGTCATACTTAATAACCTTTTCATTTTGATCTCTTATCAGCCCTGTAAGCTGGGCATACATCACTCCTCTTTTCCAGATAGAGTTTTTCTGGCTAGCTTAAGGTTGTATGACTGGGAAAGTGGTTTGGCATTTGAAAACAGCACTTCAAGGCCAGTTATTCCCTGTTGAAGCACTCTGTCTTCTAGTTTGTCTTTCTGTTGAAAGTCCACCATGGTCCGTACCTAACTCAGCTGATGAGAGCATTGGTTACTGAAAGTGTGGTCCCAGATTGGTGGTCTTGTGAACCAGCAATTTTATTCTTTCCTTTTCTTTTCTTTTTATTTTTTATTTTTTTTTGAGACAGAATCTCTCTCTGTTGCCCAGGCTGGACTGCAGTGGTGCCATCTCGGCTCACTGCAACCTCCACATCCCTGGCTCAAGTGATCCTCCCACCTCAGCCCCCACAAGAAAGCGGGACTACAGGCGTGAACCACCTCACCCAGCAATTTTTTGTGATGATTGGCTATGCCCTTAGTTTTTCTCAATATGGAATAATTCTGCATGTATTGTCATAATGGTACTGAGTAATTACGAATTCCTCATTGTAGCTTTCTCTGTTATAAAAAAAGATGGTTCCAAATGCATTTCCTCTTGGTAGATTAGTTGAATTATTCTCCATGTAAAGAGCATTATTTGTTCCCAGTACACTATAACAGTTTTACATAAACAGTTGGACAGACACTGTAGAGTGAAACATGCAGGCAAGCTAGAAGCTGACAGATGAAGGCCCGAGGGACCCTTGACATTCTTTGGGAATATACAGACTTCTTAGACTTCTGGTGGGTCGTGGGAATGATAACAGATCAAGAATATGTTAAACATGTGGTATTGTTACTTGTCATGCGTTTCCTATGAGCAAGATCATCTTTTTGGAACTGGAAAAGTAAGATCCAAGGCACAGTGACACTAACTCCATTTCAAGGAGTCTATTAACAAAATCAACAAAAAAAACTCAGAATGAAGGTTATTCTCCTTATGGGACTTAGATATATTTTTGATTTTGCTTTTGTTATCTTGAACTTACATACTTTTGTAAAATGGAAGAGTTGTGTTTCACATTTTGCCTGCTTGCTTTTCTCTCTTTTAGATTTGACTTCAAGAAATGTAAACTGCTCTATGAAAGTTTCTCCAACCAAACCAAGTCCATTAACTTGGTTTCCCATTCCATGATGGCTTTTGACACCCGTTATGCTGGGCAGAAGACGAGCCCTGGCATGACGAACGTGTTCAGCTGTATCTTTCAGCCTGCTAAGAACAGCAGCACCACCCAAGGATCCATTCAGATTGAGCTACATTTCAGGTAGCAGGTCCAGACCCTTCTCTGCCTTTCTCTATGGAGACATTCCCTTTTGGGTCAAGTCTTTTTTGGCTTTAGAACATCAAAAAACCAAGGAATCGCTAGAAAGATAAACAGATAATGGCTCAATCAGTGCAGTGTACTGTGTAGTAACGTATTATTCCTATAATCTTGCAGTTTCATTTATTGGCCACAAGATGTCTCTGTTGCCTTTAAAAATAAAGTAGTTCAGCATTGAGCCTGAAAATCAGTCTCCTTGTGAACGATAGACTGTTTTAATTTGTAAAGTGGCTTGGAGAAGGAAGAAATTATGCTGGTTTAAGGAAAAAAGTAAAAAGACTTTTGGTCTTTACAAATAATGGAAGGGAAGGTGGGCTTGACTTGAATTACCCGTTTATTCCAGTCTTACTGACTCATTATCCATGTATACATAGTTTTTACCGTTTTGAATTAGGTTATATTTTTTCTTTCTGGTATTATGGGAGGCAGTGTTGTATATGGAAAGAACATATATTTTGGAATCAGACAGATCTGGGCTGAAAACCTTGCTCTCTCACTGTCTAGCTATGTGTCTTCAGACAAGTTGTTTAGCCCCTTTGAGCCTCAACTTCCTCTTACATAAAATAGAAAATTACCTCTACCCACCACATGGGGTAGAGGTAATAATTAAAGTAATTCTGGCATATTGCTTGGCACAGTTGGCAGCTGTCATTGTTATTGCTGATATAACGTGTTATTTTATGATACACCATTTGCTGATGTTATGGCTGAACATAGACCTTAAAACTGAAAAATTAAGCCTGATCTAAAGAAGTCTTTCAATGAAAACCCAAAAAGGAGACTTTCCCTTCTGTTAGTGCTTCATGTCATCAGACATGTTGTTAAGTATAAACCACTAAGTAAAAAGATTGTGAAAAACTTTGTGGTTAAGCAAAAAACAGAACAAAAAGTCATCAGGATTATTCTTACATGTTTCTGTATGCCTGACATTTCAGTGTGCTGTTCAGAATTCCCCAGGGTTTAGGTTGTGTTTTGTTTTTCGAGAGAGGTCATGATTTCTTCATATGCCTTTAGGAAGTCTAGCAGAGTAGACATTTATACTTTTGTGTGAACTTTAAAAAATTCGGGAGTAGGAATCCTAATTGCCTCTTATTGGGCCTTGCCATGAGCCAGGCGCTTTAGCTGCCCTTAGTGAAATCCTGACAAGTCTGCAAAGGGGGTGACTTCTTCATTTTGCAGTTTCCATGTTAGAAACTTGGAGAAGGGTTAGTTCACTCTTCTAAGGTCACACAGCTAGTAGGTCAGGAAATCAGAGGTCAAACCTGGGTCTGTGATGTTAAAGCCAATGACGTTTCCAACAGATTTCTCGTCATTGGGCTGATTGCAGTCATGTGATAAGATGGTTGCATTTTGCAGTTCATTTGGTTGAACTTTGAACAAGAGGCTGGCATCTATTTGGTCCATCTGGAGAAACATTTCTTTCTTTCTTTTTTTTTTTTTTTGAGACGTAGTCTCACTCTGTTGCCCAGGCTGGAATGCAGTGGCACGATCTCCGCTCACTGCAACCTCCGCCTCCCAGGTTCAAGCAATTCTCCTGCCTCAGCCTCCTAAGTAGCTGGGACCACAGGCGCCTGCCACCATGCCTGGCTAGTTTTTGGATTTTTAGTAGAAACAGGATTTCACCATATTGGCCAGGCGGCTGTCAAACTCCTGACCTTGTGATCTGCCTGTCTCGGCCTCCCAAAGTGCTGGGATTACAAGTGTGAGCCACCACACGCAGCCGGGAAACATTTGTTTTTGAGTTTACTTTATTATTATTAATCTGGCTTCCTAGACTGTCAGGTAGTTGTCTCCTTCTTACCATATTTTTAATATACAGGGGGCCTGGAAATATTTATGTATTATAGGTGTATAATTTATTGGAGTCAAATAATAAAGCCTTACCTTGGCTCTTACTAACAGAAATACTATTGTTAGCGAGAGGAGTGAAATGTTCTTTTGATGGGAATTTTTGAACGCCTTTCGTGTCTGAAGAAGAATTACTCTTCTGTTGGGATCTTGTGTGTCAAATATAAATCACTTCACAGTGTTTAAAGGCTTGAAATATTTTCCAGAAAAGGGATCCAACACACTGTGACTTTCCAGTTAAATACAGAACTCTGACAATCTGTGTTCAAAATGGGGTGGAAACATTTTACTGAGGGCAACATTTTTTCTCCGTTACAAAAGAGTAGAGTGTTTCTGTGAAAAATGCTGTGTCTGTAAGAAGGAGCCATGCATCATGATGCCCTTTTACTGGAGGCAGTGAGCCAGGTTTAGGAGAAAGGGGAGAGCAGAGACACCAGCCTTAGAAATATTTCCAAGTTAGGTTTTCCCAAATAGGAGTACCTTTTAGAGCAGGGAACCAGGTACATGTAGTAGCTAGAACCCTAGAGTCTCTTTTGGGCTTACGGAACCAAGTTCAACCCAGAAAACCCCATTGAAGTGCTCCAGCCCCTGTTTCTCTTGTCCTGCTCATCTGAGGCCTATCCATTAGTAGGCCGGGCCTGCATCATGGTTTGAGGTCAGGCCTGAGAGTCCCCCTTGGGTTTTCACTTCAAATACAGACTTTGGAGTAATGGCAACTTGTCCCCCGGCCCCCACCCCAACTCTACCTCTAGGTTGCTTAGGGGACATTTATCCCTGGTAAATGTCATCTTACTTGTTCTCCTCTGGCCAAGAGATCGGGGCCGTCAGGTCAGTTTCAGCTAGAGAAACAATCTAGTACTAGTGTGTATAAACTTGGTATTATTTATAAAGAAGTGATCCTAGATGTCGAAGAAGGAGTGCCTCATTGATCTTCTTGAAATAGCCCATAGGGAAAGAAAGTGACATTTATCAAATATCTGCTGTGTGCTTGGTGCTTTATTTCTTATTATATTAATATTCTTCATTTTATAAGTGGGAAGACGGGCTGAGCGAAGGTAGGTGACTTTCTTAAGATAACACAGCTCGTAAATGGCAGTATTTAAGTCTGCGTCTCTGACTTCAAAGCCTGTGCTCTTTACCATGCCAGAGTTTCTTGACCTTAGCACTATTGACGTTTTAGGTCAGATAATTCCTTATTATGGGGCTGTCCTGTACATTGTGGGATAGTTAACAGCATCCCTGGCCTCTACCTATACTACATACTAATAACAACCCCCTCTAGTTGCAATTGCAATTAAAATGTGAATAAAAAATGTCTCCAAGGGCCAGGTGCAGTGGCCCACACCTGTAATCCTAGCACTTTGGGAGGCTGAGGCGGGAGGATCACTTGATCCCAGGAGTTTCAAGTTACAGTGAGCTATGATTGTGCCACTGAATTCCGGTCTGGACAACAGAGTGTGACCCTGTCTCTGGAAAAAAAAAAAAAAAAGAAATAATGTCTTCAGGGGAGCAAAACCATCTGATTGAGAACCTCTGAGCTATGCTATCTATGCTGCTTTCTTATAAAATGTTCCTTGTTTAAAAATATGATTAACTTATTACACTGAATGTGTTATTAAACCAGTAATACACTGAAAGTGTTATTCAACCATTGTTCAAAGTTTACTGATACTCTAAGCAGACAGTTTAGAAAATACTGGAATACCACCTGCCAAAACCGAGCAGTACATTTGCGGGTTATTGAAATACCATGTTTCTTTTTTCCTATTTAGTTTCTCCTGTCTTCTTTTTATAGATCTACCAAGGATTCCTCCTGCTTTACAGTAGTTCTCAACAATCTCCGTGTGTTTCTCATATTTGACTGGCTACTGTTAGTCCATGATTTTCTCCACACTCCCAGTGATATTAAGAAACAAAATCACGTTACTCCTTCTCGCCACCATAACTCTAGCAGCGAATCTGCTATAGTTCCCAAAACTGTGAAGAGTGGAGTAGTTACCAAGCGGTCTTCCCTTCCTGTGTCCAATGAAAGGCACCTGGAGGTCAAGGTCAATGTAACAGGTGATTATATGTCGGTGTGATTCATTGGTGCTTAGTTTGGATGTTAGACTCAGTATCTGTGTTACAGGATGATTTCTCTTTTGCCTCCCATTTTTCACATGAGCACTTACACATTTGCCTCTTTTACAGACCTGAAAGCATCAGAGGTCTTGGCCTCTATTTTCAGGTGGGAGCTGCCTGGCCCACTGAAGGCTGTGGGGTTGCTTGTCCCTGCCCCCTGCCTGCCTAGTGCTTATGCCTGGCCCGAGCACCCGCCTGGCAGCGGTCTTTTTTTTCCCAGTGTACAGTCTGTCTTCAATTTGCTGTTTGATCTTTAGGGCCCTAGCAGATGTGGTTTGTGGAGTTTAGGCAAGTTTAGTATGTGAAAACCTCAGTTTTGAAGATAAGTAAGTGGGGGGATTTTTATTTTCATTACAAAAAGAATGTTTTTCTTTGTATAGATGGATTTACGATGGCTTTTGTTGACTAGCGAACTCATCTAGTGTATCTGTATGTATTTGTGTATTTATTGTTACGTTTCTGATACCTGTACCTGCTTCTCAATGATTCTGATGAAGCTGGCTAGCACAATGCGTTTTACATGAGTTCAGTTACAAAAGCTTAATCTATATATGGTTTTTGATAAAAATACAGTGTAAAGCAGAGTGAATTTACTATTAAATATATACAAATAACTTGAAAACTTACCGATTTCAAAAATCTCGACATTAAATTGGTCTACGTTCTTTGTAAACAACCTTGTAAATAGCTACTTAGATACATAGTGCCTGGCCAACATTAGTACCTGAGTCTTCTTCCTGGAATTTTCAATCAGGTCATCACTTAGAGAAAGGATGATTTTGTGAACTGCTGAATATCTCCTATGCCTCCCAGGAGGACTGGGGTGCAGTTTCTCTATCTAGTTTAGAAATATTCTAAAGAGTGAAATCACATCCCAGTCTTTCCTGCTGCTGCAGGGCTCTGTTGGCTTAGCTGCACATGGCCAGATGCAGAATATTGGTT
This sequence comes from Macaca nemestrina, assembly GCF_043159975.1. NCBI lineage: Eukaryota > Metazoa > Chordata > Mammalia > Primates > Cercopithecidae > Macaca > Macaca nemestrina. The sequence goes on along the minus strand of NC_092125.1, from coordinate 221,709,602 downwards.
CAGGATGACAGTGTTAGTAAATGTCAGCAGACATTTTGCAGAACAAATCTTACTGGTTCATGTTGTGGCCTGGTGGAAATGGGCTGCCTCGTTTGCAACAGCCTCTGGTGTTTTCTAGCTTCCCAGCTCTGGCTTGATTGACAATGTTGTCCTTTCCAGGCACGGAGTTTGTGGTCGTTGAAGATGTGTCCTGCTTTGACACCAATGCCATTATTCTGAAAGGCACCACAGTGCTCACCTATAAGCCCCGGTTTGTTGATCGCCCCTTTTCAGGAAGTTTGTTTGGCATTGAGGTAAGAAGTCTATGTGTTGATCACAGCACTGCATGTTGGCTCACGAGAAAAGCATCTGGAAGATAATTTTACCTCTTAAACTTTCATTAGGGGAAGTAATTCATGGAATTGGAAGACCCTTGTCCTCTTCTCCTGTTTGTTTTCTCCCCAAATCTCCCTGGCTATTCTAATGCATGAATTCAGTCTCCCTGTGTTAGGCTATAAATATGCAGAGGGCATTTGCCTCTTTCTCTTACACCCTTTCTTCCTCAAGAAGTTCAAGGAGACTTCTTCAGTCCCTACTGCCCTGTGAGGCCCCTTGTCGTGCCCTCTCGTTCTGCAGACCTCATGCATGAAGGTGAGGCTGTGGTTCTCATTTCCCCTGCATCCCCCTCCTCACCTGGAGTGCAGCCCTGTGAAGAGCTAGGGCTTTGGGAAGGGAAACCTATTTATACAAAGTGCTAAGGATCTTATATGTTATCCTTTCAGGAAGACCTGATCTATAAAAGGGCAGCTCTGCAGAGTCCTGCCTGGCTGAAAGGAGCGCATGGATAATAGTGGTGCTTTAGGCTCTCATGTCATCTCATGAAGAAGATAATTTGTGCTGGAGTGGCCTTTGTAGCTCGAAAATGCCATTATGCAATATTAGGCCAAAAGTGCTTTGTCTCTTGTTAAGCCATGCAGTGTGGAGACAGAAGGGGAACCGTGGCAAGTTCTTGTTTCTGTCAGATGTTTGTACTTGACTCATGTCAGCTCACATTCCCCATGCCATACTGTTAGCATATTGGTCAGGGTTCCTTTTGCTTTATGATTAGACTTTTCATGCCCTTTTCTTTCCAGTGGTATTGCTCAAAGTTTGAACGAATAAAACTTATTTTCACTGTTAGGAGTATGTGGTTTATGGTTTTGAGACAAACAGTGGAATAAGGCCTGTAGGGACTCTACTTCTTGACCACTTGTTTCTCTCTTGTAAAGAAACCTCCGTTTGAGAGGAAGGATTTGCATGCTGGTGTGATGTGAGTTGATCATGAAATTGCAATTCATCTGCCTTCCAAGCCACCACAATACTAGCTTTGAATGGAGAATCTTGGTGATTGATTAATGAACTGTCAGGTACAATTGGGTTTTGTGTAGCAGAAACCCCTGAAGGAAAAAGGAAAATGAAACTTTTCTGCTCTAAAGTCTTAGGACAACTACATGGCAAAATATTTGAGATTGCTGGAAACTCCTTTCAGTCCTGCCTTTTAGACAGCACAATTGGGTCTGAATTTTAAGACCAGCTTGATAAATCATTGGGGGAGAATTTATAGCTTATGAATTTTGAATTTTGAATATGGCAAAGGACCTTGGTGTCACATGTTTTTCAACAGCACTAGGGTGTGCCCCAGAAAGGTGGTGGAGGGGGTGAAGGGGTAAGAAGGACCCAAGTGATGGCTGTTTTCTTTCCTCTGCGCTCTTCCTGAGCATGCAAAATAATTTGGTCCTAGAATTGGAGTCCTTTCTCCCTCTCTCCCTTCTTTCTCTCTCCCAATGAATGTATTTATTTTTTAACCTTTTATTATAGAACATTTCAAATATATACAAAGTAAACAGAATAATATAATGAACTCCATATGTACCTATCACCCAGCTTTAATAATGTATTTATTTTTAATTATGAAAATATCATGGGGAGGGGAAATAACCTATCAAAAATCGTATATGATTTCTGTGGACATTTTGGTGTGTTTCTTTCCTTCAAGTCGGGGAGTAACATTATTTTGGGTTGTATTTTCACACAGTCTGTGTTGTAACTGTCTTCTTACAATCTGTGTGGTCTTTTTTGTCATTTTTTAAATGGCTGCAAATACTCCATTGAGTAGATATGATATAACCTTGGCTGCTCTTAATTTTTTTTAACTATTAAATAATGGTTTAGTGAATCTTTTTTTTTTTTTTTTTTGCTAGTTCCTAGAGAGAAGTAGGATTATTGGATCAAAGGGTGTGAGATTCGTAAGGCTTTTGGGATGTATTGCTAAACTGCCTTTTCCTCTGGGTGAACCACTGCCTGTGCTCTCGGCAGCGGTGGGGGGCCTCACTCTTCACAGTATTTATTTCAGCAGTTGTTACAGGTCTTGGGATAACACATGGCCGACGGCTTCTGAGTTAGCCTCTTTGTGCTGATAGTTGGACCCTTCCTCAATCAGACATTAATTCTCGCCATATTGCATTTCATTCTCTAGGTGTTTTCATGCCGACTGGGGAATGAGCAAGATACAGCTCTTTCAATTGTGGATCCCGTACAAATTCAAGTGGAGTTGGTGGGGAATTCTTCTTATCAAAATAGTTCAGGATTGATGGATGCATTCAATAGTGAAGATTTCCCACCTGTCCTGGAGGTAATGATGCAAAATCTGTGTAATATGTTGATACGCTCTCAAACAGTTTCCTATGCAGGCGTACTTACTTACTCTGAGCCCAACAACCTCTTTTTTTTTTTTTTGAGATGGAGTGTCGCTCTGTCGCCCGGGCTGGAGTGCAGTGGCGCAATCTCAGCTCACTGCAGGTTCACGCCATTCTCCTGCCTCAGCCTCCCGAGTAACTGGGACTACAGGCACCCGCCACCACGCCTGGCTAATTTTTTGTATTTTTAGTAGAGACGGGGTTTCACCGTGTTAGCCAGGATGGTCTCTATCTCCTGTCCTCGTGATCTGCCCGTGTCGGCCTCCCAAAGTGCTGGGATTACAGGTGTGAGCCACCGCACCTGGCCCCAACAACCTCTTAGTTATTTTAGCACATACAGAATAAATATGACATTGTTTCTGTCCTAGAAGATCCTACAGTCTTGGGGAGGATGAAAGTCCTGAGTTGTCTTGTAGAATATAGAAGCTTATAGAAAGCAGAACTCAGCATAGGTAGGAATCTTGAGTGAGACTCCACGTAAGGTGGATTTGGGAGGAAGGGTAGGATGTAGATAATCAGAGAGGAGGAGGGAGAGCATTCCAAATGAATAACCTAAATTGAGTGGAAGCAGACGGTCTAACTAGAGCAAAGAACTATGTAGGGAAGTAAGGAGGATTCAAGGTGAAGCAAGGGAAGGCAGGCTTGAGAATTGGGCATTTGATTTCCTTGGTTGAATGGAGATAATTAATCAATCCATTTGAACCATAGGAGGTTAAAAAAGAAAAGCCATTCTGATATTTATGTATTTATTTATTTAGTTTTTTGAGATGGAGCCTTGCTGTGTCACCCAGGCTGTAGTGCAGTGGTGCAATCTCGGCTCACTGCAAGCTCCACCTCCTGGGTTCACGCCATTCTCCTGCCTCAGCCTCCCAAGTAGCTGGGACTACAGGTGCCCGCCACCATGCCTGACTAATTTTTTGTATTTTTAGTAGAGACGGAGTTTCACCTTGTTAGCCAGGATGGTCTCGATCTCCTGACCTCAGAATTGCCCACCTTGGCCTCCCAAAGTGCTGGGATTACAGGCGTGAGCCACCATGCCCGGCCGGACTTTTTTTTTCCTCCCGGAAAAAAAAAAAATTAGTTAATAAAACACCATTTTCAGACATTGAGACAGCCATCCAGAGTGCTCATTTGTGCACTAGTCTGGTTTTGGTGTCTGCACTGCCTGTACCAGAGGTAGCTGTACTGTTCATTTCTCAGTAAGACTGGATTTCAGGAAGTAGTGGCAAACTTGACTCATTTAAGCTATGTTTGAATAAAGAAGAGATAAATTTTGTTGGTTGGTCATTTTGTTTGAGAGATTTAAAAAATTAAATAGATCCATGCAAAAGGGATTAAGAAATGTTGCTGATAGGTGCTCCTTTCTCCCCCAGAGCCATCTTTGGTCCTCTGCTTTAATGATTAATACACTTGTATGAAAATCATCCTGCTGAAATACTAATTGCTCTAGTAATTATCCTAGCTTAGTATTTTTTACGTGGTGCAGTTTTGTGACCATTTGACCTCATAGTTGAGACATATTACCTTATGGTTATTAGTGCTTAATTTCAAGATCTTTGCAATCTTTTAAATGAGAAATTTGGTGCAGTATCTGTTGGACTTTTAGAACTTGAAATAGGAATTACATCTGTAAGTGATATGGATGCAAAACCACTGCAGCTTTAAAAAATTGCTACCTTTTTTACATTTTGTTAGATTCAGTTACAAGCCCTGGATATCAGACTTTCCTATAATGATGTTCAGCTGTTTCTTGCCATTGCAAAATCCATCCCAGAGCAAGCTAATGCTGCAGTGCCAGACTCAGTGGCCCTGGCGTCAGACTCTGTTGAAAGTTACCTTCCAGGTGCATCTCGCGTTGGAGAGGAAATCAGAGAAGGGACAAGACACACGTTAGATCCTGTCTTGGGTAGGTGTTTAACTATAAAACCCACTCAGTCTTGCTCATTACACTTCTTCTTTTTGACTCTTAAAATTTTCTTTTGCACAATTAAATTGTTCATAATTTAATTGTATGTCATTAAGTATAACTGTAAGTCCTAAGTATGACTCTCTCATTTTTTAAAATTTAAAAACCAACAAAACATCCCTAACCAACTACTCCACTATTTTTCCTCTTTCCTGGATAATGCCAAAGTTGAGTTTTAAGCTTTGAGAGTTCTCCTCTGAAGTTATATGAGTAACACTAAGTTTTATTTTTAAACTTTTATTATTAATTTATTGGTTTATTTTGAGACAGGGTCTTGCTCTGTCACCCAGGTTGGAGAGCAGTGGTGTGATCATAGCTCATTGCAGCCTCAAACTCCTGGGCCCAAGCTATCTTCCCTCCTCAGCCTCCTGAGTAGCTGGGAGGGACTACAGGTGTGTGCCACCATGCCTCACTAATTTTTAATATTTTTTTGTAGAGACGGGGTCTTGCTATTTTTCCCAGGCTGGTCTTGAGTTCCTGATCTCAAGTAGTCCCCCTACCTTAGCCTCCCAAAGTGTTGGGATTACAGGTGTGAACCACTGTGCCCACCCCTAATTTTAAGCTGTTTACAGGGGAAAATGTAGGGGCCAGATGGGAAATAGACCTTTCCCCCCAATTCCTGGCAAGGACATCACTTTAAAAACACAGTCAATATGAGGAAAAGACTCAAAGATTTCAGGGTACACTTGATTGAACTCTCCAATTAGGAGTCCAGTTTTGCTTAGCGAAATGAAATGTTTTAGTCACAGGTTTTTGAATTTCTTTTCTTTTTTTCTAAAATTAGTTTGTAGATTAATTTACATAAAATTATTTATGAAAATTATATGCTATTTATTTCCTAGAGTTACAGCTGGCTAGGCTGCAGGAGCTGGGATTCAGCATGGATGATTGTCGCAAAGCTCTTTTGGTGTGTCAAGGTAATTTGAACAGGATTCTGTTACCCATTGTTTATCTTGATGATATGCTTCCTTCCCATTTCCTCTCTTGCTGCCACAAGGCGACTTAGAGAGCTGAGTGTGTTTGGAGGACCCTTTATGTGTTTTCTCTGGACTGCATATCATCTTAGGTCAGTAATAATGACGTCGTCCAGGCTGGAGTGCAGTGGCGCCATCTCAGCTCACTGCAGCCTCTGCCTACCCAGTTCAAGCCATTCTCCTGCCTCAGCCTCCTGAGGACCTGGGGTTATAGGCATGCACCACCACACCTAGGTAATTTTTGTATTTTTAGTATAGATGGGGGTTTCACCATGTTAGCCAGACTAGTCTCGAACTTCTGACCTCAAGTGATCCGCCCACCTTGGCCTGCCAAAGTGCTGGGATGACAGGCAGCAGTCTTTTATAGTGGATAAGAATTTGGGCTCTGAGGCCGGATGCAGTGGCTCATGCCTATAATCCCAACACTCTGGGAGGCAGAGGCAGACGGATCGCCTGAGGTCAGGAGTTTGAAACCAGTCTGGCCAATATGGTGAAATCCCGTCTCTACCAAAAGTACAAAAAAAAAAAGAAATTAGCTGCGCATGGTGGTGCACACCTGTAGTCCCAGCTACTCAGGAGGCTGAGGCAGGAGAATCGCTTGAACCGGGGAGGCGAAGGTTACAGTGAGCCAAGATCATGCCCCTGCACTACAGCCTAGGCAACAGAGTGAGACTGTCTCAAAAAAATAAAGGGCTCTGGAGCTGACTGACTGGGTTCAGATCCTTACTCTCTGCCACTACTTATTAATGACTTCGGGAAGTGGCTTTGACCTCTGTGAACCAGTGCTTCCTTATCTGTGGAAAGAAGATAAGAGGCTGCCTCCCTCAGAGATTTGATGTAAGTAAATTACTATATGCAAAGCACTAAGAAAGTGCTAGCACATAGTAAGTGCTCTATAAATGTTAGCCACTGTTACTAGTGGTCATACTAATGGTGGTGATACTGATAATTATGACCATTTATTGAGGTCCTGTATGCCTATCTTTGTGTTGTCTTGTTGCATCCTCTTCATAGCCCTTGGAGGCAGACATTATTATTCCCACTTGAGATGAGGAAACCAGCTCAGACTGGAACTGCTTAAGTAAACTTGTTTGAGGTCACATTTTAGTCCCCTATGATGGGCTTAAAGCCAGGTCTACCTGCCTCCTAAATCTGTGTTCTTTCTACTCCATCTCACTTGCTCTCTATCTCTATGTTTCCCTTTCTCTTCAAAAAGAGAAATACAGCACAGGCTGCATTTCCTTCCATCTTTTTTCTCCCTTTTTTTAAGAGACAAGGTCTCACTGTGTTGCCCAGGCTGGAATGCAATCATAGCTATACTGTAATCATAGCTCACTGCAGCCTCCGGCTCCTGGGCTCAAGCAATCTTCCTGCCTCAGCCTCCTTTCCAGTCTTTACACTTGTGTGTACTTTCTCTCTTTCTACTTCTCTTTTTTTTTTTTTTTTTTTTTGAGACAGACTCTCGCTCTGTTGCCCAGGCTGGAGTATGGTGGCGCCATCTCGGCTCACTGCAACCTCTGCCTCCCAGGTTCAAGTGATACTCCTACCTCTGTCTTCCAAGTAACTGGGATTACAGGCGCCTGCCATCACGCCCAGCTAATTTTTGTATTTTCAGTAGAGACGGGGTTTCACTTTTTTGAACAGGCTGGTCTCAAACTCCTGACCTTGTGATCCGCCCGCCTCGGCCTCCCAAAGTGTTGGGATTATAGGCGTGAGCCACTGCACCCGGCCTCTTTCTACTTCTCTACCTACTGTGGACAGTATATCCAACACACACACATGCACACATTAAATTTTTAATGTACTGATAGATTCTGTTGCTAATACAATTTTATAGTCTTTTAAAAATATTTTATTGAATTATGATTGTAATTTTGTTATGATATACTTAATATATCAACAGCATCTTCCCATGTCATTGAAATTATTTATCAACAGTGATCTTTTTACATTGACTCTAAGGATGTAGTATAATTTACTTAATCGTTCTTCACTTGTTATTCATTCAATATTATACACACTTATATATAGTAAACATTTTTTGGTGTGAACTTTTGTCTGTGCCTTTTAATGTATCCTTGGTAGAGAGATCTATATTTTAAATACCGGACCAAAAGGTATAGATATATTTTTTCAGGCTCTTTACTTGACTTCTTTCTTTTTTATTTTTCAATTTTAATTTTTTAAAATTTTCTTGGGGCTCTTGAGTTGACAAATCTTTTTCTAAAAAAAATTGTATCTGGGTTAAATTCCAGCCAATCTATTTGTGAAAAGGCTTGTTTCATGACATACTCTTTTACATTAGCTTACCTTTTAGATTCTGAAAAAAATGAAGGTAGACCTAGTTCTCATGTGTTCCATGGTTTTGTTTTACTCAGTCATCATTAGTTTTTGGTTTAATTAATTTTATACCCCTTAATGTTTACTTTTCCTGTGCTTTTTACTCTTTCTTTAACAATTGGAGCACCTTTTTTTTTTTTTTTTTGATTTTTTTATTAAAGTTCTGAGAACCTTTTGGAATTTTTTTTTTTTTAATTTTAATTTTAGATACAGGGTTTTGCTCTGTTGCCCAGGCTGGAGTGTAGTGGTGGCGTGATGATCATGGCTCACTCTAGCTTCAAACTCCTAGGCTCAAATGATCCTTCCACCTAAGTCTCCTGAGTAGCTGGGACTACAGGATGTGCTACCATAACTAGCTAATTTTTAGATTTTTTTTGTAGAGATGGGATCTTGCTATGTTGCCCAGGCTGGTCTCAAATTTCTGACCTAAAGTTATCTTCTCACCTAAACCTCCCAAAGCATTGGGATTATAGGCATTAGCCACTGTGCTTGGCCTCTTTTTTGTTATTATTATTATTTTTTTTTTTTGAGGCATAGTTTCGCTCTTGTTGCCCAAGCTGGAGTACAATGGTGCAATCTTGGCTCCCTGCAGCCTCCGCCTCCTGGGTGTGAGCGATTCTCCTGTCTCAGCCTCCCGAGTAGCTGAGATTACGGCCACATGCCACCACGCCCGGCTAGTTTTTTGTATTTTTATTAGAAACGGGGTTTCACCATGTTAGCCAGGCTGGTCTCGAACTCCTGACCTCAGGTGATCTGCCCGCCTTGGCCTCCCAAGGTGCTGGGATTACAGGCGTGAGCCACCATGCCCAGCCTCTCTTTGGTAATTTTTATTCCTTTTCTTTTTTTTTTTTTTGAGATGGAGTCTCGCTCTGTTGCCAGCCTGGGGTGCAGTGGCACAATCTTGGCTCACTGCAACCTCTGCCTCCCGGGTTCAAGCGATTCTCCTGCCTCAGCTACTCTCCTGAGTAGCTGGCATTACAGGCACGTGCCACCATGCCCAGATAATTTTTGTTATTTTTAGTAGAGACAGGATTTCACCATGTTGGCCAGGATGGTCTCGATCTCCTGACCTCATGTTCCGTCCACCTCGGCCTCCCAAAGTGCTGGGATTACAGTCATGAGCCACTGCACCTGACCGGTAATTTTTATTTCTTTAGTAGATAAAACTTAATTCCATCAGTAATGAATATGATAATAGCAACTAATGTTTATCTGTAATGTAGATAATAGCAGATAATGTTTATTACATGCCAGGCTTCACTCTGAGAACTTTCCATGTACTCATTCTTCCCTCTTCCTGTCAGTCCTTTTAAGTGGGTGTTGTAGGGCACAAAGAGATCAAATAACTTGCCCAAGAGCCAGCAGCTGGTAAGGGCGGAACAGGACCTGAAGCCGGGCCATCTTGCTTTGGAGCCCATGCCCTCAGCTACTTACACTGTCCCTGGTACTGGCCTCTGGTGACTTACAAGTATGGGGTGGCATTACTTCTCTTTTCTTTTTTGGGAGGAGGGAGACTTCAGCAATCTGGTTGTATTCAAGAGGTGATTAGTAATGGTTACATATTACACACATGCAGTTCTCGCATTGCTCTGTGTTCTCAAGGCATTTGCGTTTGGTTGAGAAGGCACAGTATACACAAAGTAAGATATTTGAGAACAATTACAAAGCAGTACATCAATATATTTGCAAAACTACATAGTGAAGATTAAGTACTTAGGTACCAAGTGGCACCGTGTCTGGATCCTCTCCTGTCCTCTTCTCTCCTCTCCTTCAACAGATGGCATGGTAGAGAGGGATGGCTTCCTGGAGGCATTTTGGGCCAGATCATGAAAGGTGTGGTAAATTTGAGTGGAAGGTGTGCAACGAAGTGTTTGCTTAAAAGCAGGATTACTATTATGCTGGGATTCCTTCCCACCCCCCACCTCTACCCCCCCACCCTCCTTTTTTATTAAGTCCAAGAATACTTCTGGGATGAAGGCTCTCCTGGCTTCCCAGTAGGTCTCTAGAGAATTTTATTTCTCTGTTTCCTCTGTGAGTGGCCAGGGTAGCTGTGGAAGCTGGTAGAACTGATCACTTCTTAATTTCTTTGAAGGCCAATTGAAAAAGGCAGCAAGTTGGTTGTTTAAGAATGCGGAACCTCTGAAGTCTCTTTCCTTGGCCTCCACCAGCCGAGATGGCCCAGGGGCTGTGGCAGCGCCATTGATCTCTGGCGTGGAGATCAAAGCTGAGAGTGTGTGCATCTGTTTCATCGATGACTGCATGGATTGTGATGTTCCTCTCGCTGAACTCACCTTTTCCCGTGAGTGTCGTCCTGTTTTTCAGATTCATCTTGAATATTTTCAGTCATTGCTGAATTATTTGGGGCCTTTTTTTTTTAATGTTATTCATACTCTACTTAGTCATTTGGGTGAAATTTAGATAATAGTTTTACATATGTTTTTCATTATGTATATTTTAAAGCAACTTTTATTTGCCATATGTGACCTTCAGCCTATAGCTTGGGAATAGGAATGGTCTTTGATAAAATTTCCATTGTATTAACATCTCTAGCTAAATAATTCCTGATCTCTTCATTTTTCTTATCTTTTTATGTATCTAAAGATAGTGAATACTGCTAGGCATTTAACAGATAAGCTCAGAAAATAATGGTTCTGTTGTATTATCTCTTGAAAATCAAAAACAAGAATCTTACTAGAAAGTGCACTTCTGAATCTCCACCACCGGGCCGTGTGAGGGATAAAACACTATTTATATGTGAGCTGTCCTTTGCTAGAGCGGGGACCAAAGTAGGAGTACTCTGTCCTTTTTTTTTTTTTCCCCCCCCAAAGGTGAAGTCTTTCTTTGTTGCCTAAGGTTGGTCTCAAACTCGGGGGCTCAAGCAGTTCTCCTGCTTCCCGAGTGGCTAGGATTGCAGTGGTTCACCACCACTTCTGGTGGGAGTACTTTATCCTTAAGCACATCACTGCAAGCAGTGTGAGGTTGAGCTCTTTTCTTGAGGCGGAGTTTCGTTCTTGTTGCCCAGGCTGGAGTGCGGTGGTGCAACTGGCTCACCACAACCTCTGCCTCCTGGGTTCAAGAGATTCTTCAGCTTCAGCCCCCCAAGTAGCTGGGATTACAGGCATGCGCCACCACGCCCGACTAATTTTGTATTTTTAGTAGAGACAGGGTTTCTCCATGTTGGTCAGGCTGGTCTCGAACTCCTGATCTCAGGTGATCTGCCCGCCTCAGCCTCCCAAAGTACTGGGATTACAGGCATGAGCCACCGCGCCCTGCGAGGTTGAGGTTTTGAGGAGAGTAAATGAAAATGTCACTGCTCTGTTGAGTAACTTTCCATTGTTTCGATCTTGCCAGCCTCTTCTTCCTTCAAGTAAAGTTTGCTTCTGGGGCTTGAATCTGGCCTCTTGCACATTACAGAGCTTGCCCTTTCCCTGTGCTTCTAAGGCACCACCAGGGCTGCTTGGTTAAAAGTAACAACTGGAATTTTGACTGTTTCCATGAATATCTTTTCTGCAGAGACTAATTAGTTGATTTCTTATTTTTCTATGGCAATCTTACAATTTTGAGCTAATATTTATCAGAGCATGACTTCTCTAATCAGTCTTCCCATTATTCAGGTAGAAATATCTTTTTTTTTTTTTTTTTTTTTTTTGAGACAGAGTCTCGTTTTGTTGCCAGGCTGGAGTGCAGTGGTGCTATCTTGGCTCACTGCAACCTCCGCCTCCCGGGTTCAAGCAATTCTCCTGCCTCAGCCTCCCAAATACCTGGGATTACAGGCCCCTGCTACCACGCCCGGCCAATTTTTGTATTTGTAGTAGAGATGGGGTTTCACCATGTTGGCCGGGATGGTCTCAATCTCCTGACCTCATGATCCGCCCACCTTGGCCTCCCAAAGTGCTGTGATTACAGGCGTGAGCCACTGTACCTGGCCAGAAATATATTTTTTATGTTCCCACAGGCTTTGGGTATGCCTGGGTGCCAGGACTGGCACTGTGGGAAGGCAAGTGAGGCACTCGCCTCAGGCACAGAGTTTAAGAGGGTGCCAAAAAACTCAGCCATGGAGGTAAATAATATTTCAGTGCCATGTTTTTAAAACTTGATGCAAAAAAATACATGATGAACAAAATATCAGAATGTTGTGTGCTCTCCTTCGCAAGTATTAGCTCTAACATTTCTTCAATATCATTTATCTGCAAAAGGCAGTTTTGGTTGCTCCTGCCCTGCCGCTGCAGTAAGGTTTGCTTTCATTGCAGGTCTGAATTTTCTTCAGCGTGTAAGAACTAGCCCTGAAGGCTATGCCCACTTCACTCTTTCTGGAGATTATTATAACCGTGCTCTTTCAGGTCAGTATAAAACATATGTTATCATGGGATTTAAAAAACAAATTTAAACGTTTGCCTGGACCTATTGCTACATAAATTTTACATGAAGGAAAGGGCAGGAGTGGGGTGGGACAGGGAAAGATGAAAAGCAAATAGACTGCATAAACACAGAAAATAAAGATTTTCTGTTGTGCTAAAAACATATCTGATCTGTTGCAACTAAAAAGATATTTTTGGCTGAGGCGGGGGAATCACTTGAACTCGGGAGGTGGAGGTTGCAGTGAGTTGAGATCGCGCCACTGCTCTCCAGCCTGCATGACAGAGCAAGACTCTGTCTCAAAAAAAAATTTAAAAAAAAAGATGTTTTTATAGCTAATTCTTTTTGATCCTGCAGTTTGGCTTATTCTAGAATATGCCATTGCTCAATAGTGAAGGATCATTTATTTGGCCCTGAGAGTAGCTAAATTTCAAGGGAGATTTATGCCCACAAATTTTTTTTTTTTTTTTTTTTTTTTTTTGAGGTGGAGTCTCACTCTGTCACCCAGGCTGCAGTGCAATGGTGTGATCTTGGCTCACTGCAACCTCTGCCTCACGAGTTCAAGTGATTCTCCTGCCTCAGCCTCCCAAGTAGCTGGGATTACAGGCGCCTGCCACCATGCCCAGCTAATTTTTTGTATTTTTAGTAGAGACGGGGTTTCACCAGGTTGGCCAGGCTAGTCTCGAACTCCTGACCTCAGGTGTTCCACCTGCCTCAGCCTCCCAAAGTGCTGGGATTACAGGCGTGAGCCTCTACGCCCAGCCAAGCGTTTTAAACCTCAAGTCCCCTCACTCCCCACTGGGTTCGTTTGTTTTATTTGAATCTACTGAGTCGATGACACTGTATATTCTGCCCTACCTACTCTTTAAAAAAAAACAAAAACAAACAAACCACTGTTGATCAGAGCAGGCTGTTTTTTGGGAGACATAAACCTCAATAATACCGCAAGCATTTTCAGGTTTCTTTCCTTCCATTTGAAAGACCAAGGTAAGAGCCTATACAGGTTGAAATTCAGAAGCCATAATATATTAGGGCCAAGTGGTTTGAGCAGTAAACTTTTTTGCCTTAAGAAAGCTGAAAGAAGCTCTCATCGGAATTGGTAGTAGGCATGGACAGAGTAAGCAGAGTAGAGCTGGGCAGTCCAAGGTATAAACCTCCGACTGCCTGCTCCCTTTGATTTCAATAAGAAATAAGGCCTTAGGCCGGGCGCGGTGGCTCAAGCCTGTAATCCCAGCACTTTGGGAGGCCGAGACGGGCGGATCACGAGGTCAGGAGATCAAGACCATCCTGGCTAACACAGTGAAACCCCGTCTCTACTAAAAAATACAAAAATCTAGCCGGGCGAGGTAGCGGGCGCCTGTAGTCCCAGCTACTCGGGAGGCTGAGGCAGGAGAATGGCGTGAACCCGGGAGGCGGAGCTTGCAGTGAGCTGAGATCCGGCCACTGCACTCCAGCCTGGGCCACAGAGCGAGACTCTGCCAAAAAAAAAAAAAAAAAAAAAGAAATAAAGCCTTGATTTGTTGTGCTGCTGCTGAGTGTTCTCGAGTATTTATCACATTTAATTTTATGTTAGTTAACATTTTCCCTTTGTAACAGATTCACTTAATGCTAACACCCTTATTTCTTCATTGTTCAAAATGTTTCACTTTAGAATAATGGCCCAAGTCTTTCTGAGAGAAACTCTTGCATGTGGGAGCTATTTTTCTGAGAATGATTTGTTTTCTTCGGACAAATATTGCTTACTTTTAAAGTTGTATGAATACATTCAGGTCATTAAATGTCAAATGGTGTAAGGAGACTAATATACCTACTGTGTGTTACATACTGGTTTGGATTTGTTCAATGGCTGATTGTGTGAGTCTATTTAAAGATCTGCTAAAAGTTAACTGGCTTTGAAAAGTTGAGTCTTTTAAGTCACAGTGATGTACCATTTTTCACACCCAAGAAATTAGCAAAAATTAAGTGGGAGACTACTAATTATTGGAAGATATAAGCCATAGTCCCTGCTATTAGAACTATACATTAATACTACTACTTTGTAAAACAGTTTGGCATGCCCTGGTAAATTTGAGTGTAAGCATACTCAACAACCCAGCAATGTGTTGCTTCTAGCTCTGTACCGTGGAGACTGTCTTGCCTGTGTGAACTACAGATGTATATAAGGCTGCTTGTAGTAGTATTCCAATAGCAATAAAACTGCAATCAAGTGAATGTCTTTCAGAAGTAGAATGGATAAATAAATTGTATATTCATTATAATGCATGTTAATATTCAGTAGTGAAAACAGTGTACCATGGTGACCTGCATCAACGTGATGTAGCAGTAGCTCAACAGTATGCTCAAAGATGTATTGGTGAGCCAGAATAGAAACTTGAAAAAGAATGTACATGGGGATTCAGTTTATGTAAAGATCACAAACAGGACAGTCTAATAGATTCTTAAGAAAGGTATATATGCTTGGTAAAATTGTAAAGAAGAGCAAGAAAATGATTAACTAAAAATTCAAGTGAATGGTCACCTGGAGTTGGGTGGGAGAGGGTTGGTAGGAAGGAGGGGAATGAGATGGTAGGGAATGGCCCTTGGGGACTTTAATTTTCTATTTCCTAAGTTGGAGAGTGAGTAGATGAGTGTTTGTGGTATTATTTTATATGTTGTTTATATAGTCTTTATGCATATTTTAAGAAAAAGAAAAAGTTAATGAGCCTTTGTACGTACCTGTTTATTCAACCAATGTATTGGTCCTGTAACCAGGAGAATCAAATTTAGTAGCTATTTAAGACACTTTATTATTTTTCCAATCTTGGTCTGAGACTCCTTTTTCCGTCTTGAGTGTCTCAACACATCCTGCCTGTTCTTTAGTGGAAGAGGGCACATAGGCTGCCTGCCCTCCTTCCTGCCACCTCTGGAAGACCATTGTGGGAGTACATATATGCCCTTCCACTTGTGTCCTCTGAACAATGCAGACATCTGTAGGGTGACCTGTAGCTGAAGGTGGTTGGTGCTTTTGTTGTGGAATTGAATTGGAAGTAGAAAGCTATTAAGCTCCAGTTTGTCCTTGCTGAACATTTGCGAGCAGTGTTCCCCTGTAAACTCTTGATATCTGCTGAACAGATGTCTTATTTCCTGTGTTCTTTTAGGCTGGGAGCCATTTATTGAGCCTTGGCCTTGCTCTGTATCCTGGCAACAGCAGGCAGCTAGTCGTCTTCATCCTCCTCGACTGAAGCTAGAAGCCAAGGCCAAACCTCGTTTGGATATCAATATCACTTCTGTGCTAATTGGTGAGTAGAAAGTTGTCTTTCATGATACCTTTCTGTATCTAAGCTCTGAGTCTGGAAGACTGTTAATCCTAGTTTAGCACATACTTGGGCCTGTACCAGGCATCACTTCTTCATCCTGACTGCTTTCCTGATCAACCCTAATAGCCTCTTGTTTCTCAACCGGTTTCTCCAGCGTTGGCATCCCATAAGGATGCTCTCAGTGGTTAAGCAAGAACTTAGGTTACTTGGGAAACATAAATGGCCATGTTGGACTTTCTCCTCATAATGCTTGGTCACTAGAGTTTATTAAATGTCCTGGAAGTGAGTTTAGATTAACTTTGCTTAAGCTGTTCATGGAATAATTCTTAAAAGGTGTGATTTTGACCATATCTTTATAGTAGAATAAATTGCCTTTGTTGTTTCCCATTATCATTTTGAACTAACTCTGAAAATGACTTGCTTAAGGGTTGCCAGGTTAATGGTGTGTTATCTAAAAGTATCTTTGATATGATATGTACTGATATGTATATGTACTTTGATATGATATGTACATTTCAGTGTATGGATTCAATGTTGTGAATAAGAACTGCTCTATTCTTGTATTTCTGCCATCTAAAAGGAAAGCAAATATAATCATACAATCGAGTAGTGTATACCTTCACTGTGAAAACTCACATTCATTGTTTGATTTATTGATCTCCATGATCTGATTTTGGAATTACTATGCTTCATCCTTGAGCAATAACATACACTATTGCAAATTGTGAACTTTCTTTGGTGTGTATGTTGGATTGAGGCTTTTAGAATATCCACTTCCTTATGCATGTCAGAGTAGGATGGAAAGAATGTATTGTGAAATGAGACCATAAGTTTGTTGACAGCCCCCAAATTTAAAACCACTGTTTTATATGATCAGATTTCATCTACTAATTTGCCTGGTTATTAATATCACCTAGAAAATAGTAAATTGACCCTGTGATCTCTCTAAACTGTAATGTTTTGACTCCTACATTGTTTCTCACAACATCTCTTACTCTAGAAGGTTAGAGAAAGTTTGTGGTCGTCTTTTGAAAAGCTGCAGTAAACAAGAACTTACCTAAAGGGTTCTTACTGGTATTTCTGATGAGCACAGTATATGTCTCTTTAAGAATATCTTCTGGCTGTGCACATTGGCTCATGCTTGTAATCCCAGGTCTTTGGGAAGCCAAGATGGGAGGCTCACTTGAGGCCAGAAGTTCCAGACCAGCCTGGGCAACATTGTGAGACCTTGTCTCTACAAAAATAAACAATTAGCTGGACATAGTGGCGTGCATCTGTAGTCCCAGCTACTCAGGAGGCTGAGGTGGAAGGATCACTTGAGCACAGGAGTTCAAGGTTACAGTGAGCTATGATCGTGCCAGTGTACTCCAGCCTTGGAGATGGAGCAAGACCCTGTCTCTAAAAACACCAGCCAAACAAAAAATCTTCCAAAAGGCATTCTTGTCAGTGGTAAAATTTGTTTTGTTTTTTCACCTTCAATTCCTTATTCCAAATACTGTTCTGAAACCCAGAAACGTTGCTGTGACCTCTTAGTGTTTAAATAAATATTACGTCTGTAGCCAAGTGTTGTAATTGAAAACCAGAAACCAATAATTCTTCTTCCAAAAAGTATAACATCTTAATTAGTATAAAAGATCTTCATCCGGGTGTGTTGCACTGTAATTATTTTTGTTAACCTGCTATCTGCATTGTAATTCTCTCACAGAAGTAAAACTATCTGTAGAGAATTGTCTGCTGAATTTTAGCCTCTGGAGTGCAGTGGCATGATCTCGGCTCACTGCAACCTCCACCTCCCAGGTTCAAGCGATTGTCCCGCCTCAGCCTACTGAGTAGCCGGGATTACAGGCTCATGCCACCACGCCCACATAATTTTTGTATTTTTAGTAGAGATGGGGTTTTGCTACGTGGGCCAGGCTGGTCTCAAACTCCTGGACTCAAGTGATCCGCCCGCCTCAGCCTCCCAAAGTGCTGAGATTACAGGCATGAGCCACCGTGCCCGGCCTCCATATAAATTTTAGATTCAGCTTTTAAAATTCCACAAAATGCCCTATAGGTATTTTGATGGGGATTGTATTGAATGTATAGATTGGTTTGAAGAGAGTTTTGTGGCGATGGTTGCCTGTTCATGGTAACCTCTTTCAGTGGAGCGTGAGGCTCTCCAGGGCACAGACTTCCTCAGAATCTAGCGCAGGCCAGGCATGTAATGAGACACTCAATAAAAGCTTGTTTTGTGGAATTGAAATTATTTGACTTGAACCTTCTATCTTTTTTACTTCTCTTAAAATCTCTGGGGGATTCTTTCTAGACCAGTATGTAAGTACCAAGGAATCGTGGATGGCAGATTACTGTAAAGATGACAAGGAAATAGAGTCAACTAAATCAGAAGACTGGATGGGCTCTTCGGTGGATCCTCCATGTTTTGGACAAAGTAAGAGTTTTCACTACACATGTTTAACTAAATCATTTTTGACCTACAAAGCAATGCTTCACTGAGAAATTCACATGGAACCATCATTCTGCGTGGAAAAACCTACAGGAAATTCTGTCTGTCTTCTATAGTTCTGTTTTAGTCTTTGCAGGAGACAGTTTTCTGGCATGAACTACTGAACTTATAAATGTGGGCTGTAATTCCACCTTTGCGGGGGAGAAAAGATCTGCAACACGTAATTCCTCAGTCCTGGTAATAATGCACTGAACTGGTGCACCTGAGAGTGCATCAGGATCAGCTGTGGTTTGTGTTTTACTCCGCACAACATTGATTTTCTAATTGATTGGATTTTTTGGACCAGATTTTTAAAAGCATCTAAAATGGTCTTCTAAATCTAGAGAGAGAGGGTTTGGACATAGTCTTGAAAAGAGGGTGAGCAGGAGCCCATGTGGAAAAAGTTGTTAAAAAGGGAGCCCTGTGCTGTTTATAAAAGAATTGAATGCCCTGCCTCTTGAAGAAAGAGGAGTCAGCTTGCTCTCTGTTGGTGATGCTTTCTTTCCTTATTTAATGGCTCGCCAGCTCTGTTTTCCTCGGAGCTGGGGAGATGGTGATGGACAACTGCATGGTCTTAGTTGTTCCACAAGCCATTGTCATCCAAATTCAACTCAGCTCCAACTCTTAGAATGTGGTTTCTTTGGGGAGTCTTGGCTGGACTTCACATAGCTCATGAATACTTAAATATTCCATCTGGTCTGCAAACGTGTCATGGGAAGATGGGTGTTCTTAGTGTATGAAGTAATTGTACTGGTTCATCTCTCCTCAGGGTGTATAAGTGGACTTTCTATCTGCCTTGTACTTCTAGAAAGAGACACAAAGAAATGTCAGCTGTGCTTGTTCTCTGTTTTCCCAGGCTGTTGCTTCTGAGTCTCAAGGTCATTACTTAGGAGCCAGGGCTTTTCAGATATTGTCAGCTTGGATTTTGGCTCCTCCTCCAACCTTCCCAATTTGTGTGTCAAGAAAATGTAACATAGTCTACCCAGAAGACTCTAAATAATTTTTGTAATATGTCCAAGAGAGTATGTTTCTAAAACATTATTCATGCAGGGGCATCTTCATTTCAGAGTCTAAAACTCTAGCAAGGCCTAGTCTGCAAGATTCTGATGAAAGATTTTCTTGTCCCTCTCTTTCTTCTTTCCTTCCTCCCTCCCTGCCTCCCTCTCTTCCTTCCTTTTTAAAAGTTTTGTCCCTCTCTCTCTTTAGTTAAAAAGCTTCCTCATCTATATTAAATGCTGGTGCTGAGTTAAAGCTTGATTTTTATTTATTTAAAGATTTTTATGATTACTTAGG